>NC_085026.1:18438664-18633664 GCF_963692335.1 Osmerus eperlanus | reverse complement strand
CAAGTATTGAGGTACATTAGCAATGCATTCATATGTAATGAGCAACGAGCTGTCAATACACAGATCGGTGAAGTTGACTAATTCGTGGGTAAACTAGTCAACAGCATTTAGAAATCTTGTTTCATGCTTCAAGTACAGTACCTGAATTGGATCATGCCTGATTACTGCTAGCGCTGTTGTTTAATCCTTTCATTTTGTAAACTGAAGCATAAGTTAGCAAGAAAGACAGCTAGGTTTAGAAACAAAAAATGTTAAGCTAACTTAACTACCGAGAATCTTTTTAGGAGTTTAAATATAGCGTCTATTTTTTTTTGCCAGCCGAGGACTACAGATGTTAAAGTACTGTATGTATCATGGTTAATGTAGACAACACGATCTTCATAACAAAACTTACCAGCTGCTGCTGCTACACCATAACAACACTCACGTGATGCGCGCATTGTGGGTAAATAAGATCACTTCAGCGCTTGATGTGACAATTCCAGCATTGGACAAAAGTAAGAATAACAGTACAAACAAACGTTTACTTGTCCTTTCATTGGTACATAAACTAAATTGGTTAGGTACATGTGATTACACATACAACCCCAAAACAAACCTAAGCCGGCAGGAGTGTACTTGTACACCTCCACTACTGTTTTCTGTCGTGCTTTGAAAGCACCAGTAGGCCTATGTGTTATTTGTAAAAGGTAGTAGGATAGATAAATAAATAGATATATACTTTATTAATCCCGTGGGGAAATTCAGGTGTCTCTCACAGCTCTCATATTTACATTTGCATACAGTATGTACAGACAATACAATACAAACAGACAATATAATAAGTTATGTACAGTGTAGATAAGATGTATATGTATATTGTAGGTGTATAGTGCAAAACAGTGTGAAGTCAATCATATATTAGAGTTTTATGACATCTGGGACAAAGGACCTCCTAAGACGCTCAGTCCGAGAACGTAGGGTGTTGAGCCGCCCGCTACGGAGGCTGCTGGACTGTCCTGCCAGGACATGGTGGAGGGGATGATTAACATTGCCCATAATGGCCAAGAGCTTGCCCCGCATCCATATCTCCACCACAGTCCCCAGTGAGCCCGCCTTCCTGACCAGCTTGTCCAGCCGCCCAGTGTCCCTCTTGGACATATTGCCTCCCCAGCAGACTGCAGCATAGAAGAGCACGCTCGCCATTACTGACTGATAGAACATGAGCAGCATCTCCTTGCAGACCCCCCAAGAACTTGTAGGTCTGAACCACAGCGATGTCCTTGCCCTGGATATTAATAGGCTGCAGATGTGGCTTAGTCCTACGGTAGTCAATGACCAACTCCTTGGTCTTGCTGGTGTTAAGGAGAAGGCCGTTCCTCTCGCTCCAATCGCCGAAGGCCCTCGTCAGGTTCCTGTACTCCCCCTCCTGCTCCTCCCTCACACACGCCACTATAGCCGTGTCATCTGAATATTTCTGGACGTGACAGGACCCAGAGTTGTAGGTGAAGTCCGGCGTGTAGAGGGTGAACAGGAACGGAGCCAGCACAGTCCCCTGCGGAGCCCCAGTGCTGTTCACAACAATGTCAGAGGCACAGCTCCCTAGTCTGACAAGCATGCGGCCAGGTGCATGTATTTAAAAATATTAATATATTTCCAGGATTTGGCGTCAGGTGATGGCGTCAGAGGAGCAAGCCAGTGAGGAGGGGGAGTACCAGAGTGTTGAGGACAGCCTGCCTCGCGACATGGTTCAGTACAGAGTACGCTACTCTCATGCTAGGAACACAGAGAAGGTATATATTTATGATCTATAAAAATATATAAGTAACACTTATGCCTTTAATTTAAGCTGTACCATTTTCTGTTATGTTATTGCCACCTTTAGTTTGACTTCAAGGAAGACATCAGCAAAAAGAGGTGAGGTTCATGCCCACACCATACAGATACAGTATCACCAACTTAATAAGTGTTGACACCAAGTATTACGTTTAGGCGTAATAATATTAACGTATAATATCTGTGTGGCTGAGCTCCTCCCTGTGTCCCAGGTGTCCAGCGGGCCGGCCGGGCGCCTGCAGGCTGAAGAGGGTCGTCTCCTGCAAGAGGAAGACCCACCGCCTGGCCGTGGCTCGCAGGAAGCAGGCGGGGCCGTGCCGGGCGGCGGACACGGCTGGCAGGCAGGACCAGTCGGATCCTGAGGAGGACCAGATCTTCCACATGGACCCCTGGGAGCTCCCCACAGCCAGTCACCCAGGCAGCCCTGGACAGGAAAGCTCCAGAAACACAGACTACTTCACTGAGGTGACATGGTGGTCATCTCTAAATAGTTTTTTTTCTGTCTTGAATGTGGAAGTTTCCAGAAATGTGATGTATGGATCCCGTCACCGTGACGCTGTTTTGTAGATGTCCAGGGATCACAGCGCTATGATTGAAGTGCTTTTCAGCAGGAACCTGCGACTGACTGTAGCGATGACCCTGTGGAGAAGAAATGTTGGAGAATTCCTTACATACCTTGTAAGGTAAAATGTTTCAAATGTCAGAGAAGTTCTCTGGATTAGGTCTGATTTGCATCCTAACGATGTGTTCCTCCCACAGAATCCAAGACACTGCTGTGTTTGTTGACTGTCTTCCTATCATCACTGAAAGGTACTGAAGCGTCACACCTGTGTGGGGTCAGGAGCAGGGGTGCAGACCACAGCAGCCCTGTGTGGGGTCAGGAGCAGGGGTGCAGACCACAGCAGGCCTGTGTGGGGTCAGGAGCAGGGGTGCAGACCACAGCAGGCCTGTGTGGGGTCAGGAGCAGGGGTGCAGACCACAGCAGGCCTGTGTGGGGTCAGGAGCAGGGGTGCAGACCACTGCACGCCTGTGTGGGGTCAGGAGCAGGGGTGCAGACCACTGCAGGCCTGCTTATTTATGGCCCAGTATGACGACTATTCAGTATTCCTAACAAAACCTGAAATAAACTTGCATTTGTGTTATTTTTTCATCCCTGCAGCATTAAAGAAGAGTCACCTCTCTTTTCTATTGGCTGTTGTGTCGACCTTTTACCACTAGTGAGAACAGCCCTTACCAGTCCTTATGAAGGGTGAGTAAGGTACTGTACCACCAGTTTTGCTTTCAATAGGGCTGAGCCCAGCTGGACTAATCCCATGCTATCATCCAGGTATCTGACGGCAGGGTTAAGCTGGCTGGAATCTGTCCTGAAGACAAGGTGGAAGGATCTGGCTGCCTGTGGCTGTAGTGGAACTGGCACCCAATCATCAGATAGGTGTGTTTACTGGGTTGTGAGAGAGATGTGTGTATGTGGGTTGTCTCTGAGAATCTGGCACACCTATGTAGAAACTGAAAGCAGGTCAACGTGTGTTACAGAAATATCCAGATTTTTAAACAGCAAATACTGGACATGTGGACCCAGGAAGCGTGTTGGACCCTGGCCCCCGGGGCTGCCGGGGCCCCCGGGGTCCCCGGGGCTGCCGGGGCCGCTGGGGCTGTGGCAGCGGTAAGAGGCTCACCAGCTGTTCACCAAGATGGCTTGAAACAAGGCGCAGTACTGATTATCTCCTCTCTACCCAGGTTATACACACCTACCTGTCACACCTGTCTCACCTGCCCTGATGAGAACCACCCACATGCTCACCGGAGGGCTGTACGAGCAGATGTCGTTGCTATTCTTAAATGGAAAACATGTTTTTAGATATACAGTATAAACCTCATCAGATGATGACTGCTCATCAGAATCAAAGAGATTGTTCATTATGTTTACATTTTACTTGACAGTTGTGCCCTTTTTCTCATTGTGAATATGTATAAATCATGCATACATTAAAGATTCTGTGAAAATACAGAAATTGACTTCATAGTGTAGCCATTTAGGTTGAAGAACTGTGTGATAGAAAATTACCCACCTCTCTCTCTCTCTCTCTCTCTCTCTCTCTCTCTCTCTCTATTGATCTCTTATACTTGTAACATTTACGTAGGAAATGTTTTTCTGTTTCAATTTCCCCTGATTTATAGTGCCCACAGATTCTGTACTCTTTAGGTAACCGTGTTCTTATGTCTTCCTTTTTCGATTGGAAGGGTTTGGTCACTCATTCTGTATTTAGTGAGCAGCTGTCTCTGCTTTATGTCCGTGACAATATATAGGTATTCAGCCATTTCATAGTTTCTGTTTAGGCCCTGATAGCAATCTAATTTGTTTTGTGTTTTGGTTTCTTTTTCCCAGTGTTCTAGGTAGGAGTTTTTGTTTTCTGTTGTGATTAGTTTTATTCTGTTTGGTGTTAGTAAAGGGGAAGGAGGTGTGCCGGGTGGTACCTGGTTTGTTAGTCTCATAACCAGCTGGCACAGGGGGCTCCTCTCAGGGTTACCTTCATGGACTGCAAGGGCTTTAGATTGGATGGTTTCCTAAGGACTGGAAATTAAATGGGTGTAACATTTTAATGACCTTTTCTGGATTTCTAACTCTATCTCACTTCTCTATTCTCTCTCCCTCTCTCTTCTCCTTCTCTCTTCTCCCTCCTGTTTATCTCTTGACTCATGTCAGCACTGCTGGTGATGATGTCATGCCTGAACAGGAAGCAATGCACAGTCCAACAGTGTCCATGCTCACTGGTTGGATTGAGGGCACTTGCATTCATTGCTGTTGTAAACCCGGGGTGATTAACTTTGATATCTAGCACTTCTATATAATTAAACCATAACCAAGTTCCACAGCCATGTGAGTTATCCAACAGAAGTAGAAAAACCTTGTTTGTTTTCCCACTAGTTCAAATACACCATACTGGGACAGTCATTTCAACACCAAGACAAAGGTTGCCAGATCATTTTTGTCAGGAGGGGGGTCTCAGTCAGGGAGGGATATGAGGTAATCCTCCATCTTGTCACAGATAAGCAGAATCTCATCTTCAACCTTTGATGTTTTTAATAGTGAAGTGATGTAGGTGCTGAAGTCCAGCTGTGTTGGACTCTGGAGGGCTGGGTGGTAGAGCCACACTGGATTCTTGTTTGCTCTCCAGCTCTCTCTCTCCCTGTGTAGCTCTCTCTCTCCCTGTGTAGCTCTCTCTCTCCCTGTGTAGCTCTCTCTCTCCCTGTGTAGCTCTCTCTCTCCCTGTGTAGCTCTCTCTCCCTGTGTAGCTCTCTCTCCCTGTGTAGCTCTCTCTCCTGGCGTAGCTCTCTGTGAAGGTCCACACTACAGAAGACCTAGGAAGCACTTCTTACTCACAGGGCCCAGAGTAAGTACTTTGGTTCTTGAATTGGTAATTAGTTAAATTGAATTAGTTGGTTATTTCATTAGGTTTTCGTTTGCTAGTTTCTGTACAGAGTATGATGACAGCCTGACAAGTTTTCAACAAAAATGTGCGCGTGTGTATGGTGTGTGTGTGGGGGTGTATGTGTGTGGGGGTGTATGAATGTGTGTGCGTGTGTTTGCCTGTGTGTGTGTATGAATGCGTGTGTGAAGGCCAGCTGAGCAGCAGGATGGCTGGTCAGATCTGCTGGCTGACTGCAGCGGTGCTGCTGTGTGTGAAAGGATCCCTCTCCACTGACCTGCAGGCTGACAACCTTCACCTGCTGCCCTTGCAAGACCACCTGCTGGTCCTCAACCAGGGCCTTAGAGGTGCCGCCCGCATCACCCGCAAATCCATTTCACACCTGTAGAGTATTACATGTAGCAAGTGTGTATACACACGTCTAGGCTTTTTTGCTATGCGCGATAAAATGTTATTTTAGTTAATGATACTCATTATTATCTCAGCTTTTCAGAGAAACCTCAAAAATTCCTTTGAAGTAATCTATCTCTTGTCTTATCAATGTTGGATGTGAACTGTTTTGTTTTGATGCTCAAGGTTCAAATTCCACAGCGTAGACCTAGTGGCTTACTGACCAAGACATGATGAAAATCTTCCCTGAGTGACTCTGCAGAGAAAGACCATATGTTCATGCTAGTGATTATGTGAAAAAAAAGATATAAAAACATGAAAGAACATGAATGAGTGTCTATGTTCATGAGTTATTTTAAACAAACTAAGTTTCTTTGCCTGTTAGTATCTTTGCCACTCAGACACAGAGGTCATAGCTGATAGGACAAGGCGTGGTTAATCACCTTCGTTCATCAACATACAATATATATACAAAATAAAGCTATACGTAAACAAACAGTTGATCAAACAGTAACAAGGGTAATCACCTTAAACTCACACTACTATCTGTGCTGTGTAACATTACAAGAGTGCTAATCAGTGTGTTCCCCGCAGCCCCCAGGGACTGCCATGAGCTGTGGCAGAGCTCAGGGAGCAAGGCCAGGGACGGGGTGTACCTCATCCAGCCTGGAGAAGCTCCCATCCTGGCCTGCTGCGCCATGCAGGAGGGGGGCTGGACCGTGGTGCAACACATCACCGTCAACAGCAGCGTGGACTTCGACCGCAGCTGGTCTGAGTACAGGCAGGGCTTTGGACTCCTGACCGGGGACCACTGGCTTGGGAACCAGGCCCTGCACCAGCTGACCCAGGGCCCTGGCCGCTACATGCTGGGGGTAAAGCTGGTGGACAAGGACGCCGTCACCAAGACGGGGCAGTACGATCCCTTCCTGGTGGAGGAGGAGGCGGCGGGCTACAGGCTGAGGCTGGGGCTGTTCCAGGGGACGGCCGTGGACGCCCTCACACAGGATACGGAGAACTATCTCCACGACAACCAGAAGTTCACCACCAAGGACCGCGACAACGACAACTACTTCCAGAACTGTGCCAAGCTGGAGTTCCAGGGCGTGGCGGGGGGTGGGTGGTGGTATGACGCTTGTGCTGGCGCCAACCTCAACCGCAGGAATGTGATCTACTGGCAGAAGGACTGCAACAAGGAGCACCTGTGTAAGTACGCCTGGATGATGGTGAGGCCCTCAGAGACTGTGAAGGTGGTCCACACTGGAGACTGCAAGAAGGATGAGCTGTGAAGGACTAGGGGACTGGAGTCCGGATTCAGTTATAAATACATACTACCAGGGCCGGCCCAAGGCATAAGCGAACTAAGCGGCTGCTTAGGGCCCCCGTGGCCACCCGAGGGCCCCCAAGAGCACATGAAATTAGAGTTGAATGTAATTATTTTTTTTTTTATCTAAATCAATTCTGCTTAAGGCCCCATAAAGGCTTGGGCCAGCCCTGCATACAACAGTATAACAGGAATTTTCGAAGGGATTTTGAATATTTTTTTAAACAAAGACTACAAGTTATTCTTTCTTTTTTTGAAAGCAGAGATGCGAGACCAGCTAGCTAGTTCATTAAATGATAGTTACCAAAGGCAGATAGCTGGCTAGCTAGCGAGGCAAGACTGGAGCTGCTGTTTAGTGATGCTCAACAATCTGAGGTAGGTGTTCCTGCTTTAACACGTTTAATTCAGAAATTAAAATACAGAAACATATGATCACATAATACTGTAAACATACTGTATCAACGGATTCATTGCACATTTTTCAAAATAAGAAAAGGTGTATTAATTTTTTGTGATACTTTGACCACCAACAAGATTCCTTTCCGCAGTTTTCTGTGTTTCTATTTTATCACAAAAAAAGTTGCTGTCAAGCTATCATACTGTAGTTTACTAAAGATGTAAAAAAGCTTTTGCAAATCAGTATTTGGACTCCTTCATGTGTTGTTGAATGTTGTATGGACAGGTGTCAGGAGATCATGACATGAAGTGATGAAGTGATTATACCAGGGACGTTGTTAGACATCTAAACTCATATTCATATCCCTTTTTTTTCTTTCAAGCTTGTTGCACACGATGCACTACTAGGCTATATAAACTCCCCTTCCACTATACACAGTTCAGACGTTTGATATCAGCTTTGGCAGGGACATCAATAGTTAATGCCAGAGCACACATTTTTTTCGCATTAATTTGAGCGCAAATACGTTTTTCTTTAGCTTCATGTAATATTGTTTTTATGTATAGTCAAAATAAGATGATCGGTAGGGTAATCATTTAGAAAACTTTCTTTAGTTTTGTAATGTTTTCTTAGCCTATCAATTCTGACTTGTGTGCCGAGTCTGACACCTGGACTTCTGTGTGCATGCTGCAGTGGCTATTTGGCAAACTCAGAAGAGCGCACTGACATGCATCGGTTTGTGTTTTCGGTTAAACTGCTTTAATTTTACAAGCGTTGATTGGGATATTGCGTAATTTTTTTCTGGGATTATCAATCTAAATGAATGCATTGACGAATAAAGTAAATTGTTAAAACTCAAACTTTAGATTTTACTGGGGCACAGCAGATTTATACTGGGGCACGTGCCCCAGTAAAAAGGATCTAACGACCCCCCTGGATTATACTTTGATAATACCTTAATGACATAATGAACAAGTAAACTGAAATAGTGTTACTTCCCATGTACAGCTGAGTTCCTGGCCTAGTAAGAACATGTGTTCATGAAGAGTGTTCTACACAAAATAACAAAGAGCACATTGAATTCCTCATGACGTCAGAGGGACCATGAGGGATTAGGAAGGTCAGGCCAGGATCAGCAAAACTGGGACACACGAATGAGTTTTTCTATTTGTTTAAAACATATATAGCAGTAGACTGTGTTCAGATGTTCAAGTTTGTATGTGCCTGATGTGAATGAATGGCACTGTAGGCTTTGATCATATGAGTGTACAATCGTTTCTAAGCAAGCCAGCTCTTACATCAACACACAGTTAGAGCCCTTCAAAACTAAACTAATACCCACATTTGCATATTACCAACACAATACATTTAAAACAATGCGTACATGTATTTCCTTGTCATTTTTTATGCTTACAGATGTAAATTAATTTGAGTGTTAACTTCATATGTAAATGTACAATGTGAATGTTTATTCTGGGTCTGGATCATCTTGTTGTCTATACCTTTTAAGATGTGATCAACAACTGATTAAAGAAACACATTTACTGATACATTTCTGTCTGGTCTACTCCCTGTCCCATCACGGGAGGATCTGAACCATCTGAACTGGGGGGGCCAAGCTGGGGCCAGTTGTACTGTTAGAGGGGCCAGTTACATTAAACATTATTTTCACATCACTGATGCATTGCAGGCATTAACAGGTAAAAGCCCAAGTAAAAAATGATTCAGACTGTATATTTAGGGTGGCCACAAGGGAGTCCAAACTTGTTGTCACAGGGGGACTGGCCCCCGCCCCCGCTCCCCTCCAGAACCACCAAGGCTTCACATCCTTCAAAAAGACCCTCCAGTGGCAGATACCCCTGCCCTACACCTCATGCACCTCATTGACATGGTCATAGTATCTGACTCCTAGTCACCACAGTCGTGGATTTCTTTCCAGAAGGATGAAGTGAGAGGTTTCATGTGAGTTTGGTGTTGACCACGGGGTTCTGTCCATACCAGTACAGCTTCTCTTCCTCTCTCTTCTTTCTCCAGTGACAGAGAAGCAGCATGCGAAAGGTCTTCTGGAAGGTCTTGTTGCAGAGCGCGTAGCACATGGGGTTGACCGTGCTGTTGACGTAGCACAGCCAGTATCCCAGGTGCCACAGGGAGAGAGGGATGCAGTCTGAACAGAAGGTGGAGATGAGCACCATGATGTTGTAGGGAGTCCATGTGAGGATGAAGGCTAGTAAGATGGCGCTGAGTGTCTGGGCAGCCTTCCTCTCCTTGATCAGCACCATCCTCTTCCTCTTCGTCATCTGGATCTTCAGCGTGGCGTCTGTGGGCTTGGAGCACGGAGCGCTCATGGACTCAGCCGAGGAGAAAGCTGTTTTGGTGTCCCCGTTCTTGCTCGGGGGGGTGCCGCTGTCTTTCGGCGGCACGGGTTTGAACTTGTAGGACACGCACTTCCTGCTTTTGTGAGAGGTGTTTCTGGGGGGAGAGTCGTCCTCGTATCTGCTGAGCTGCTCGCTGCCCGCCACACTCTGCCCATGCCCGCATGCCTGTGTCTGATAGGATGGCTGGAAGGGCCCTGGGGGCACTGGGCGCTCCTCCTCCTCCGAGGAGCCGTAGCTGTTGAAGGTGGTCAGCTGCTCGGCCTTGGACCACTCGTCGCTGGCGGCGGCCGTCTTGGGGCCTTGGTTCCTGCTGGAGGAAGACCAGGAGGCCTGGGCCCGGTCCTGGGGCCCACCCGCCGGCTTGCAGCTGAAACAGGAAGTGATGATGGTGTTCTTCTGGGGCGGGGGAACCCCCACTGGGTCCGTGGAGGAGTTGACCCCCTGCAGCTCAGCCAGGTCCTTAGTGCGGCGCTCTGTCTCCTTGTAGATCCTGCAGTACAGGATGGTCATGATGGACACAGGGATGTAGAAGGCTGCGATGGCCGTTCCAAACGTGATCACAGGCTCAGAGAAGAACTGAATCTGGCACTGCTTCTCCGGAACGGTTCGCTTCCCTACGAAGTACTGCCAGCACAGGATGGGCGGGGCCCACAGGATGAGGGACACCAGCCAGGCCAGTCCAATCATCACCCCGGCCCGCCTGGGGGTCCTCTTGGCCCTGTAGGTGAGGGGCCTAGTGATGGAGAAGTACCTGTCGAAGCTGATGACCAGCAGGTTCATCACCGAGGCGTTGCTGGCCACGTAGTCCAGAGCCAGCCACAGGTCGCAGGCCAGACTCCCCAGCGCCCAGTAGCCCATCAGGATGTAAGAGGTGTAAAGGTTCATGGAGAAAACACCAATGATAAGGTCGGCCACAGCCAGACTCAGTAGGTAATAGTTGTTGACGGTCTTCAGCTGGCTGTTGACCTTGAAGGAGAGCATCACTAGAACGTTCCCCACGATGGTGACCAGACTGACAGCAGCAGACAGCGTGGCGATGGTGACCACCTCCCACAGGCTGTGTGGGACCAGATGCAGGCCGGAGGTGCTGTTGGTCCACGAGGCGTTCTGGAGGCTCGCGCCCGCCATGCTCCTTACAGGGGCTCGGCTGGGAGGAGGGGATTCATGTTGAATGGGGGGTCCTGGAAAGAAAAGGAAAAGACAGATGAAGAATATATTCTTACAGATTCTGTCTATAAACTACCAAACACACACAGAGAAGTTCCACCATGAACCACTAGATGTCCTCATGTTGTTGTCAATCGGACATCACCGCTATCATTTGTAAGAAAGCGTGCACTGTGTCAAGCAGAAGGTAGACACTAAATCAAAGGGCAATAACATTCATCAGCTAAGTGTAGCATACAGGTTTCAGGGTGTTTTAGTAAAGTCTATCCTACATCATGGGTTGGTGAACTTTGCACATAATGTGTTGCTTAGAGACACAGACATGTCTTTAGAACAGTTACCAAGTTACCTTAATAATACATATCTGTTACATAAGGACAAGAGACAGATTAAGGGTCTCTTCATAGGTGTCTCTTCATAGGTGTCTCTTCATAGCGTCTCTACATAGGGTCTCTACATGGGGTTTGCTACATGAAATGATCAGCGTTCTGCAGCTCCACAAGAGTTACACTCTGATGCACACGGGGGTCTCTCAAGCACTCTTCAGAAACAGCTGTGGCACATCCTGAAATATCCAGGTCATACTCAGTTCCTCGCCTCCTAATACCTAACCTCCAGTTTAGTTCTAGTTGTGACAGTTGAAATGGGATGAAAATGACATCTGTGTCGTTCAACGTTACCAGGGAAACAGCCAAGAGCTGGTTTTACGGTGAGAATGGATATTAATCTGGATAAAGAGAAACTAGCTCACAACGCTGAGTGGGGGAACAATCAACAAACGGACAAAGGATGCAGCCGCGTCTGCCCCAAGGGCATGTTTGGTTTGTCTGAGTCGCTGTTCCAGGTGTGTGCGTGCCAGAGCTGTTTACCCAGGAAAGAGCCTCCTCTTACTGAAACAGCTCAGGTCACTTAGCTTGCGGCCCCGCGTGTGAAAACACGGGACAACTGGGATTGATAAAAGCAAATAAATCTGTTTCTGTTCGCCTCGGTGTGGACTGAATGTATCTGCCGGGGCTCTGGAGGCGCTGGTCTGAATCCAGCCAGGGTGACCAGCAGCTTCCTGTCTTTCCCTGACATGGTTAGTAAGAAGTGAACCATCTGAACTATCATCAGAGTGGTCAAAGAAGACGTAGAAATGATTTCTGTCCTGAAATCCTTTCTATGACACCCAGCAAGGTGTGTTTCCAGAGTCCACAGACCAGACAGTCCCCTGTAACTCTAACCCTAACCCCTGTAACAGATAACCTCCAAACGGAGCACACACACTCTCGCTGTGAGGACAGAGTCATTGAGATGCCCTCTCACATTATGCCTCCTGTTAGAATGTGCAGTTTAATGATCACAGACTGCTGTGTGTCAGGGTAGCAGCACCCCCACTGAGGGGGGGAGACAGACGGGTGTGATTGCTGTCCTTTTCCATTCCCTTTTCAGTCATATTGGACAGCATATGGATCATCCTTCACTTTTCCGTGTCTGCGTGACAGTGTTGGGAGTAGGAAACCAGACATGACATGAGGGTTGAGACGATGTCTGATGTTGTCGTGAAGTGAAGTACACTGTGTCGATGGTAGGGCTGGCTTGTGCGGGACAACGATCGCATCTAATCACACATGTAAATGAGACATTTAAACGACAGCTTTGGGGCCCGATCTTGCACCCAGCGCAATTGACTTTGTCAACGACGCAAGTATCATTCCTAGTTTGCACTCGACGCAAAGCTGACTTTTCCCTCCACAGACGCACGTCGAAATGACCTTGCGCTCCCGGGGGCGGTTCAGCGAAAAAGGAGGCGTGTTCCGGCGCAAACGTTCCCTGGTGCTATTTTGCAGTTTCCGAAAAACAATTCCGCCACTGACCAGGAAAAACGTGGTCTAAAGTCAATGGCGCATTATTCAGATGCTATTTTAAGGGCGCAAGCTTGGTCCGTGCACACTGCTGGCGAGGCCAGGGTCTTCTTTCTGCGAAGCTACGTTACATTGTTTTGATTAATGGCGTGTTACATTTCTTCAATGATTATAAAAATATTTTCATGAGAAATCTCTATGTATGTGAACATGATTTGTAACAATTGTGCTAATTTTCTCCCACGCCTGTTTAACCGAAGCTAATTTGGGTGGGTTTCTTCTCCCATCTCCATCAGAATCAGAATTCGGTTTATTCGCCATGTAGCCTATGTTACACAAACACGGAATTTACTGTGGCAGGAAGGTGCAAACAATAAACATATACGGGTCTTAAATTAAGTAAAAAAGTACAATAGTTAAACTAATTCCAAGAACCAAACAATTTAAAAAATAAAATATAGGGTAGGCTATATAAAAATAAGAATTTGAATGAGCAGCATGAGCGGGCAATTTAGTGCAATGAGAAAACTGCTCTGCCTTTCCCATACAATGTCACTTGTCTATCTGTTGCGGCCCTGACTAGAACGTCGGTCTCCTTGGCTGTGAACCGCTCCTGGCGTGCGCCTGGCAAATCCGCCGTTATAATAGCAATCCGCCACGGAACAAGCGCTGCTCTTAAAGGGAATGTGAGATGACGCTCTGATTGGTTTATTGCACGTTACGCCCAAACCACACCCATTAGTAATGTAGCTACTTCGGACCTACCCATTTTAGATTTGCGCCAGGCGCAAAGTCATTTATCCCGCCGGAAAAATAGCAACCGAGCCGGAGTCCCGCCCACAAAGTTACTTGCGCTTTGCGGTTTGGTACTTGCGTTTCAGATCATCAAAATAGGGGGGTAAGAGTATTTTGACAACAGTATTAGTGGCCCATCGTGAGGCAGTTGTGCCAATTGAGTTTTTGGTCAATAATTCCTCCAGTGGCGGCGTGTTGACAGGCGATCTATGAGGAAAGGGTCCGTGGTCCAGACCTGCGTGGTGCAGCGCAGCAGCCGTCTGTCTGTGTTCCAGACCTGCGTGGTGCAGCGCAGCAGCCGTCTGTCCGTGTTCCAGACCTGCGTGGTGCAGCGCAGC
Organism: Osmerus eperlanus; assembly: GCF_963692335.1. Taxonomy (NCBI): domain Eukaryota; kingdom Metazoa; phylum Chordata; class Actinopteri; order Osmeriformes; family Osmeridae; genus Osmerus; species Osmerus eperlanus. The sequence goes on along the minus strand of NC_085026.1, from coordinate 18,619,794 downwards.
AGCCGTCTGTCCGTGTTCCAGACCTGCGTGGTGCAGCGCAGGACACAATGTCATTTGACACGGCCGGGAATCGAACCAGCGACCTTCTGATTACTAGCCCGATTCTCTAACCGCTCAGCCACGTGACACAATGAAGTGAGTGAACCTGAGAGAATCGGGCTAGTAATCAGAAGGTCGCTGGTTCGATTCCTGGCCGTGTCAAATGACGTTGTGTCCTTGGGCAAGGCACTTCACCCTACTTGCCTCGGGGGGAATGTCCCTGTACTTACTGTAAGTCGCTCTGGATAAGAGCGTCTGCTAAATGACTAAATGTAAATGTAATGTAAATGTGTCAAATGTTCATTTGCCAGAGAGAAGTCTTCCCAGTGCCCCTAAAATCTAAGTCAGGGCCCCACGAAATACTGGCACTGCATCTTATCAGTGGATTTAATTGTTTCCAATGTCCACTTTGTTCCAGAGGTGAGGACGAGCTAACAGCTGCCAGGTCTGGAACACAGACAGACGGCTGCTGCGCTGCACCACGCAGGTCTGGAACACGGACAGACGGCTGCTGCGCTGCACCACGCAGGTCTGGAACACGGACAGACGGCTGCTGCGCTGCACCACGCAGGTCTGGAACACGGACAGACGGCTGCTGCGCTGCACCACGCAGGTCTGGAACACGGACAGACGGCTGCTGCGCTGCACCACGCAGGTCTGGAACACGGACAGACGGCTGCTGCGCTGCACCACGCAGGTCTGGAACACGGACAGACGGCTGCTGCGCTGCACCACGCAGGTCTGGAACACGGACAGACGGCTGCTGCGCTGCACCACGCAGGTCTGGAACACGGACAGACGGCTGCTGCGCTGCACCACGCAGGTCTGGAACACAGACAGACGGCTGCTGCGCTGCACCACGCAGGTCTGGAAAACAGACAGACGGCTGCTGCGCTGCACCACGCAGGTCTGGAACACGGACAGACGGCTGGTTGTGAGAATGGTTGACACCTGCTCAGGGATGATGGGTAAATATTACAGCCTCTAAGAGCATCTGGGCGATGAGTTGTTGGTTCCACTGGGACCACTTACGGGCGCATGAATCAAGAGCCATCTTCTCCTTCCACCCGTTCCTCCTCCGAGGCAAGTTAGCATCACTAGAGAGCCTGTGCACACTGCATCCTGCTGCTTGGCCTTTAGAGTGAGGCTTATGAGTCACTTCAGCATATTTTGTCTATTAAAAGGATGTAACTAAATTAGATGCTCTCCCACTTCCACTCTGCTGACCCTGCGTGTCTAGTCGGCTGTAAGAACTCATCTGTCATCACCTTAGCTTCAGAAGAAGAAGTCTGTCTCCCCCCCTGTCTCTCTCTCTCAGGCTGTCTCTCACACTCTCTCGCTTTCGCTCTCTCTTTCGTTCTGTGTCTTCCATGTAGGTTCTTGTGTATGACCGCCTCTCATCCCCTCCTTCCAGCCCATGGAACCAGTCATTGATATTCCGTCGGTGCTCCTGGGTTGGCAGGCGTACCTGTGCCAGCCTCAGGCATGCTCAAATAACATTCCCCTCTCCACAGGACTCCTGTCCAGGCCCTTGATCGCCCTTCAGCTTATTACTGTGGCATTTCACATCATATCACTCATACAATCACATCCCTCCATAGGGGGCCCTATGGCCCCTGCCATCTGTTTTTTATGAGCACTGTCGTTAAAAGAAAAACGTAATCTCTTTCCTTCTCTCACTTCCTCCTGCTGTTTTCTTACTACATATAGATCTTTCTCTCTTTCTCCCTCTCCCTCTGTCTCACACTCACCTCCCTGCAGCATGTGTCATGTGACCAGCATGTGACCTCGAGCAAAAAATACACCTCTACCCGGAGAAGTGAAACCACACCACATTCTCAGCTTCTCAACATGTCATTATTCCAAAAGTCCTCCAGCAAAAAAACACTTCTCTTTCATAAAAATGCTAAACAATCTCAACCGCAAAGTCCATGCTTTAAAATAGGCCCTTGTATCGTAAGTCGAAGGAGCTCCAGAAGAAAGACGTCTCCTGGTGGTAGGGGGTGTTGAGGAGGAGGTCCCAGGACGTGTGAATGAATCATGACTCTTCTAAACTGACACCCTGTCAGGCAGAAGTGAACACCTGAGAACACAGGTGAGGTGGTCTCATGTGCGCACACACACACAAACGTACACGGGCATGAAGGCTAATACACACACAAAGAAATACACTCAAGAGCAGCTACTTTCAACCATTTCCTTCATTTTCTGACACTTCCTAAATGTTTGGGCTACCGTTGGAGACGTTCACAGTGCCTCTACATGGACGGCTGCTGCTCACAGACGGTCTGATGGGGCTTAAAAACAGGAAGTCTACACCAGCTCAACACTTTCCTCATAACAGCCTTTCACTGGGAGAACCTGGCCAGTCCAACACATGGTAGAGCTGGCATCAGCCCAACACATGGTAGAGCTGGCATCAGCCCAACACATGGTAGAGCTGGCATCAGCACTTCTCATCGTGAACCTTAGTAAGTAAGTAAGTACATTTTATTTATAAAGCACACTCTCAACACAGCAAGGCTGACTGAGGTGCCAAACAGAAGCACAAAAATTATAATACAAATACATTTAAAAAACACTATAAAATACATAGTAAAAACTAAATACAAAACAGTCAACAACAGCAAAACAAGTAAAATCACAACTCAAGTAGTGGGAGACGCCAGAACATAAAGGTGGGTCTTAAGCCTGGATTTAAAAACAGACAATGAGGGAGCCTGCCTAATAGACAGGGGAAGCTGATTACACAGCTTAGGACCAGCAACTGCAAAGGCCCTATCAGCTGTGCGTATACAGCGTGATCGGGGAGTGTATAAAAATAGCTTGTCCGCAGACCTCAGTGACGTAATGGGTGTGTGCAATTTTAAGAGGTCCGAGATATATGAAGGGGCCTGTCCATTAAGAGCTTTACAAACAAACAATAACATTTTAAAACGTATTCTCAACTGGACAGGAAGCCAGTGCAAAGAGGTCAAGACTGGGGTAATGTGGTCAAACATTCTCGCAGCAGCATTCTGCACCATCTGAAGGCGTTAGTCTTCAGACGTCTGTGTTTTCTATACATTTTATTGGTATTCAGTCTGACACACAAAAGGAAATACTTTAGCCTAATAACCCTGTCTGGCTCTGAGGAAAAGCCCTTACATGAAGATACAAAAGTTGGGTTGGTTCAAACTCTCTCCACCTTCAGCTCAACTTCGAGGCTACATGGATATTTCAGAATTTGTTTGTAACCAGATATTTGATGTATATTGTTATGACAGTAGTTTGTCCTTGAGGAGTTTCTGTTTACGAGAGACATAACAGAATTCCTGCTGTGTTCAGGGAGAGTGTGAGTCAGGTTAGAGGAGGGAGAGTGAAGTGAATGAAAAGCCTCTCCAGGCCGCTCTGGCTCTCAGCCATCTTCCCTCCCTGCCCTGGTCGCTCCTCCCTCCCTGCCCTGGTCCCTCCACCCTCCCTGCCCTGGTCCCTCCACCCTCCCTGCCCTGGTCCTTCTACCCTCCCTGCCCTGGTCCCTCCACCCTCCCTGCCCTGGTCCTTCTACCCTCCCTGCCCTGGTCGCTCCTCCCTCCCTGCCCTGGTCCCTCCACCCTCCCTGCCCTGGTCCCTCCACCCTCCCTGCCCTGGTCCTTCTACCCTCCCTGTCCTGGTCCCTCCACCCTCCCTGCCCTGGTCCCTCCACCAGCACTGCCCTGCTCTCACAGGCACCCTCAACCTTTCACTGCACTCTGCTTTGGATGCAGAACTCGCAACCTGCACTGCAGTAGAATACATAAATATGTATGTGTGTGTGTGTATATAAATGTGTCTGTGTATTTGTGTGTATGTAAGTGTATATGTGTATGGATATATATGTGTGTGTGTGTGTATGGATATGTGTGTGTGTATATGTATGTGTGTGTATGCATGTGTACAGTATATGTGTGTGTGTACAGTATGTGTGTATATGTGTGTGTGGGCCGTGGGCTTGTTGGCAGAGCCTGACTGCCCCAGGTACGCCCAGTGACCCATGTTGAAGATGACCTCCCTGACCGGGGGGGTTGAAGAGACAGAGTACTCTACAAATACATGGTGCACGCATGAATCTGGACACAGTTCATGTGCAACTAGATATAAACAGCAATTTTTTTTATAGAAATGTATGTATAGATTTATATTTGGCTCAAATCTTAGTAAACTTGTTTTCCTTACATCATTCTCAACATACAGTAGAATCGTTAGTATCTTCCATTATGCAATGTAATAGATTTCAGATGTAATTTATCTTCTCATCAGAACTCAATGCCATTTTCACCACAAACTTAAGGTTAGGGTTAGGGCTCTTAGGGTTAGGGCTCTTGGGATTAGGGCTCTTAAGGTTAGGGCTCTTAAGGTTAGGGTTAGGGCTCTTAGGGTTAGGGCTCTTAGGGTTAGGGCTCTTAAGGTTAGGGTAAGGGCTCTTAGTTGGATACGACACCTGGACATTACGTACTGCTGTCCATGGAGTGTTGTGTCTTAATGGTCAGATCCAGCCTCTTTCTCTCTCTCTTTCTCTTGGTCTATCTTGGTCTCTCTTGGTCTCTTTCTCTCTAGTTCTCTCTCTCTCACTCTAACTCTGTCTGTCTCTCTCTCTCTCTCGGTGTGTCTCAGTCAGTTTTTCTCTCTTTCTCCCTCTGACTCCCTCTTTCAATTCAATCAAATAAATTATCTCTCTCTTGGTCTCTGTCTCTCTCTCTCATGTTGTTAAGGCCCCTAGGTTCCTGCTGTTTGCTTTAGGCCCAAAACACGACCAGCACAAGATGTTGTTTGTGTGAAACATTGTGATTGGTTCAATGCGTTAGGAGACACAGTGGGGGCAGTTTGAACACATCTTACTACTGAATCAGGCAAGAGCCGAGAGTCACTCTTTCTTTTCCTCCCAGGTCTGTCTTTCTTTCTCTCTCTCCCTTCCTTCCTCCCTGAAACACACTGATACACACACACACACACAGACAAATACGAACATTCTTTCTCCCTCTCTGACACACACACAGGCATGCACTCAGTCCCTCTGCCAAGGCCTGTAAAGGGCTTAAGGACACAGTCAACAAATTCAGGTCGACATCTCAATTTCTCAACACGCTCGCAGTTTGCCTCCTCTGACCCTATTACAGTGATGTACTGCATGAAACATGGAACAAATATGTGATCAGGTTTCACATACCGCCTAATCATCAGAGAGACCGGAAAAAAAGAGTAACTGGCAGTTTTAGTAGAGAGTGCTGGAGAGGTGAGGCATTAAAGGTCTGGTCATACTGTATATAGTCCAGACCTGTCTGCTCCCTAGACACCGTTCCTAACTGCTTCTTAATAACTACTGAGGCTTTATGTTACCGTGACGTGAGGCTTTATGTTACCATGACGTCAGGCTTTATGTTACCATCACGTGAGGCTTTATGTTACCATGACGTCAGGCTTTATGTTACCGTGACGTGAGGCTTTATGTTACCATGACGTCAGGCTTTATGTTACGTGACTTGAGGCTTGATTTTACCGTGACGTCAGGCTGTATGTTACCATGACGTCAGGCTTTATGAAACCATGACGTCAGGCTTTGTGTTAACATGACTACTGAGGCTTTATGTTACCATGACGTCAGGCTTTATGAAACCATGACGTCAGGCTTTATGTTACCGTGACGTGAGGCTTTATGTTACCGTGACATCAGGCTTTATGTTACCGTGACTTGAGGCTTGATTTTACCGTGACGTCAGGCTGTATGTTACCATGACGCCAGGCTTTATGTTACCGTGACGTGAGGCTTTATTTTACCATGACTACTGAGGCTTTATGTTACCATGACGTCAGGCTTTATGTTACCGTCACGCGAGGCTTTATGTTACCATGACGTCAGGCTTTATGTTACCATGACGTGAGGCTTTATGTTACCGTGACGTGAGGTTTTATGTTACCATGGCTAGTGAGGCTTTATGTTACCGTGACGTCAGGCTTTATGTTACCGTGACTTGAGGCTTTATATTACTGTCACGTGAGGCTTTATGTTACCGTGACTTCAGGCTTCATGTTATCGTGACGTGAGGCTTTATGTTACCATGACGTCAAGCTTTGTGTTACCATGACTACTGAGGCTTTATATTACCAGGACGTCAGGTTTTATGTTACCATGACGTCAGGCTTTATTTTACCATGATGTGAGGCTTTATGTTACCGTGATGTCAGGCTTTATGTTACCATGACTACTGAGGCTTTATGTTACCGTGACGTCAAACTTTATGTTACCATGATGTCAGGCTTTTTGTTACCATGACGTCAGGCTTTATGTTACCGTGACGTGAGGCTTTATTTTACCGTGACGGGAGGTTTTATGTTACCATAACGTCAGGCTTTATGTTATGTGGCTGAGCGGTTAGAGAATCGGGCTAGTAATCAGAAGGTTGCTGGTTCGATTCCTGGCCGTGTCAAATGACGTTGTGTCCTTGGGCAAGGCACTTCACCGTACTTGCCTCGGGGGAATGTCCCTGTACTTACTGTAAGTCGCTCTGGATAAAAGCGTCTGCTAAATGACTAAATGTAAATGTTACCATGACGTCAAGCTTTGTGTTACCATGACTACTAAGGCTTTATGTTACCGTGACGTCAAACTTTATGTTACCATGACGTCAGGCTTTTTGTTACCATGACGTCAGGCTTTATGTTACCGTGACGTCAGGCTTTATGTTACCGTGACATGAGGCTTTATGTTACCGTGACGTCAGGCTTTATGTTACCGTGACGTCAGGCTTTATGTTACCGTGACGTAAGGCTTTCTGTTACCGTGACGTGAGGCTTTATGTTACCATGACTACTGAGGCTTTATGTTACCATGACGTCAGGCTTTATGTTACCATGACGTCAGGCTTTATGTTACCATGACATCAGGCTTTATGTTACCGTGACGTCAGGCTTCGCTAGTTACAGCGGACACCAGCTCTTCACAACTGAGGCTCTGACAGTCATCATCTCTCTCAGCATGGAGAATGTTTCCTGTTCTGTGGCTACCTTCCCCCGAATACTCAGTAGCCGTGAGCTCCTTAACGCTCCGCTGACCAAGGGTCTCGCAAGGACTCGTTAAAATCACGCTTCACTTGCTAATCCTTTTTTTTGTCATTTTCGTTCAGTCACAAAAAGTAGGACAAAGACTCCGGAGAAGTGACCGTGGATATTTAAATGGGTAAAGTCAATACTTATTTTTCCAGGTATTTTTCCCAAAATTCCTCCTTTCGATAGTAAAAATACTTAAATCATACATCAAGGTGAAGAAATACCCCCAAAACTAATCTTGGTTGGAGGTTCATTCTAATGAAAGGTGTTTAGTTATGAGTAGTGTGGAGCCCCTGCGCTCCTCAAGAGAGAAAGCAGAGATGCATCGCAGAGAAGATAAAATACAGAGTGATAGAAAGTACATTAAAGAGTTTTTAAAAGATAAGCTGTAGGAATTGAAAAAGGGTTTTGTGTAAATGAGTGTGAGGAATAGACATGACCAAACAGAGACTTGTGAGGAGGGAGAGATGGAAGAGAAGACAGATGTAAACAGATACGGTGTTAGAGATGTAAACAGATAGGGAGGTGGTTACTTCTGGAGGTGGTTCTGTTTCTCCTTGCTGTCTTTTAGTGGTGACTTACAGTCAAAACTCTTACAATACTGTGTGTACATCTTGTCATTTGAAACCTGTGCCGTGAAGTGATCATACAGGAACCATGCCTTTTTTTCACTGGAAAAAAATTCTCTCTTTCTCTCTCTCTTTCATTAACGTAAAAGGCGACATAAAAAATACATGCCAGGACTCTCTGACATGCTCCTGCGCACGCATGATGTAGTTAGGGTTAGCGCTCGTCTGCATCAAGGCCATGCTGCTGTGCATCATCAGAAGCCTCCCCACAGCCCCCCTGAGCCCCCCACAGCTTACCACAGCCCCCCTGAGCCTCCCACAGCTCCCCACAGCCCCCCTGAGCCTCCCACAGCTCCCCACAGCCCCCCTGAGCCCCCCACAGCTTACCACAGCCCCCCTGAGCCTCCCACAGCTCCCCACAGCCCCCCTGAGCCTCCCACAGCTCCCCACAGCCCCCTGAGCCTCCCACAGCTCCCCACAGCCCCCCTGAGCCTCCCACAGCTCCCCACAGCCCCCCTGAGCCTCCCACAGCTCCCCACAGCCCCCCTGAGCCTCCCACAGCTCCCCACAGCCCCCCTGAGCCTCCCACAGCTCCCCAGGACATGGCATCAGAACCACAACAGAGTTATATGGACTCACCACTGCCCTCCTCCACAGCCCCTCTGTGTCAGGGCTGGCCTCTCCTCATCATGGAGGCTCTTCATGTTAATCCCTTTGTTTTGCGTCCAGCCCGGCAGGTCAAGCAGGGTGCTGAAAACCAGAATCAAAACACTGGAGGAGAGAGTGAGGCGGACGACAGGACCAACATTTCCACACAACAGATCAGCCTCAGGAGTCCAGATGACCAGCCAGCTCAGAGTAGAAGAGGGGGACCAGGGTTTCCCTCATCAACACTCAGACCCAGACACCATCTGAGGAAAAACCTCCTCGGAAACAATCAGCGAACATCGCAGTCAAACACAAAGAAGTATCCACAAGTTGCCAGGAGACCCGTTCAGAACACTCAGGACACTGTGGAGGAGGTCCAGAAGCTTCCAGACAGGAGAGGAACTTTCCTCCTGACCTCGAGCGTGATGCTGCCTTCCTCCCTCAAGTAGAGTCGCCTCTGAGAGTCTGTGTGGAGGAGAGAGAGAAGGAGGGCGAGGCGGAGGGAGAGAGAGATGCAGCTTGCTTCTCGGCTGCTAGTGCCGCTACTGCTGACAGACACAGATGCAACCGCTGCTGGGGGGAGGAGGGGGGAGGAGGGGGGAGGAGGGTGGAGGGGGAGTAAGGGGAGGAGGGGGAGGAGTGGGAGTCCCACAGGGCAGAATGGCTCATCATGTTTCGGCACAGTGAGCATGCAGCCCTGTCCTCCGACTGAAAGAACAAGGAGGGAGAGAAGGAGAGAAAACAAGGAGAAGGGAGGGTGGTTCAGGAGGTGACAGCAGGAGAGGAGGGGTGTGTCTGGAGGAAGGCTTCTGCTGGTCCTCCTCCCTCGCTGGCCATCAGAGGAGGGTCACGCTGAATCAGACCGTTAATCACTCCAAGACAAACGGCCCAGTCTGCTCTCTGGACAGCCCTGACACAGGACCCAGTCTGTCTCTGGACAGCTCTGACACAGGACCCAGTCTGCTCTCTGGACAGCCCTGACACAGGACCCAGTCTGTCTCTGGACAGCCCTGACACAGGACCCAGTCTGCTCTCTGGACAGCCCTGACACAGGACCCAGGGCAGCACCAGGGATGGGCTGCTCCTCTATTTGAACAGCTGTAAGCCAATGTCAGGTATCACAGTGTCCATCTGTAGCTACCTACAATATGACCATGCTCAATTGAAAGGCCTGTTTCTCTTTCACTGGAGCGCTCGTCTGACCAGATAAGCACAGGGATGGAGCGCTCGTCTGACCAGATAAGCACAGGGATGCAGCACCGAGGATCTTCTCTGGAAGCTGTGTGTTTGGGACTGTGTGTTTCTGTGCGTGTCGGTGTGTGTGAGAGAGAGATTGTTGTTGCGTGTGAGAGTGTGTGCTTTGATGCAGACGGGAATCATTTGTTTGGTATTAGGGGGATATGCTGGGTGATAGCTAGGGGCTTTATCAGGTTAAAGCCCTTCTGTCTCTAATCCTGATGATAGGCCTGATCTTCCCCATCAGGCACCACCACCCTCAGTACACCAGCACACATCACAAGATCACAGAAGTTGACTAAAAAATACAATAGATCTTGTTGTGAATGTCAAATAGCAAAAGACATCTTATGTGTTCTTGGAGTGACAACAAACTCACCGTCTAGGAAACCAACTCCAGTCCCGGAGGATTATTTAATTTCAACCGATTGTGTAATCTGCTGCTTCTAATACTCTAATGTATATTACACTGAGGTCAAGTGCATTCTGAGGTCAGCATGTTTGCTGCTGTCGCTCCACACAGACCCAGACTCTTCTGGGGCTTCCAGAGACATGAAGTCTGGTCTCTACCGGGGACATCATGGTCTCTACTGGGGACAGCAGGGTCTCTACTGGGGACAGCATGGTCTCTACAGGGGACAGCATGTCTCTACAGGGGACATCATGGTCTCTACAGGGGACATCATGGTCTCTACAGGGTACAGCAGGGTCTCTACTGGGGACAGCATGGTCTCTACTGGGGACATCATGGTCTCTACTGGGGACAGCAGGGTCTCTACTGGGGACATCATGGTCTCTACTGGGGACATCATGGTCTCTACTGGGGACAGCAGGGTCTCTACTAAGGACATCATGGTCTCTACTGGGGACATCATGGTCTCTACTGGGGACATCATGGTCTCTACTGGGGACAGCATGTCTCTACAGGGGACATCATGGTCTCTACTGGGGACATCATGGTCTCTACTGGGGACAGCAGGGTCTCTACTGGGGACATCATGGTCTCTACTGGGGACATCATGGTCTCTACTGGGGACAGCAGGGTCTCTACTAAGGACATCATGGTCTCTACTGGGGACATCATGGTCTCTACTGGGGACATCATGGTCTCTACTGGGGACAGCAGGGTCTCTACTGGGGACATCATGGTCTCTACTGGGGACAGCATGGTCTCTACTGGGGATATCATGGTCTCTACTGGGGACAGCATGGTCTCTACTGGGGACATCATGGTCTCTACTGGGGACATCATGGTCTCTACTGGGGACAGCATGGTCTCTACTGGGGACATACACTCCCACATACACACAAAAGTCATGCACACACTCACACACGCACACGTTACTGACATTACATTCAACTTGATGTCCACAAAGTTTCTGCTCAATATTCCATAATGGCAGTCAATAAAAAGACATTACACATTATTTATTGTTCAAATCTTTCTCTATAAATAGATGAATATTTTAAATGGCCAATACTTGTCCCATGAAGGGTCAAATAAAGGACAAGACAATCAGCATGTCTAAAATGATAAATTTTCCTTCCATGGTGCAGGTAAGCTACAACATCATCACAACAAGGCAGATCAGGGAGTCGGATGGCTGAGCGGTTAGGAAGTCGGGCTATTAATCAGAAGGTTGTTGGTTCGATTCCTGGCCGTGCCAAATGATGTTGTGTCCTTGGGCAAGGCACTTCACCCTACTTGCCTCGGGGGAATGTCCCTGTACTTACTGTAAGTCGCTCTGGATAAGAGCGTCTGCTAAATGACTAAATGTAATGTAAATGTAGATCAGATCTTCTTCATGACGTCCAGTTCCCCTTCCCTCCGGGCACAGTTTTTTCTCGGGAGGTCTTCAGGTCTTCATCTGATCTGCCCGAGGCAAGAGGGAGGGAAAGGAATACGAAGAGAAAGAGTGACAGAAAGATAAACAGATTTATTTTTACAAATGTAAGTGTATCATTCTGTTCAATCTTATATGGCTTTGGCAGCAACCCTCAATCATACCATTAAAGCCATAGGGAGTCAGGTGGCTGAGCGGTTAGGGAGTCGGGCTAGTAATCTGAAGGTTACCGGTTCGATTCCCGGCTCTGCCAAATGACGTTGTGTCCTTGGGCAAGGCACTTCACCCCACTTGCCTCGGGGGAATGTCCCTGTACTTACTGTAAGTCGCTCTGGATAAGAGCGTCTGCTAAATGACTAAATGTAAAGCATTATTTAATTGAATTGATGAAGAGAAATATAGAGAAAGAGAAGAGGGGAGGGAGAAAGAGAAATGGAGGGAGAGAGGGAGGGAGAAAGAGAGGGAGGGAGGAGAAAGGCAGAGAGGGAGGAGAGAGGCAGAAGCAGAGGGAGGAGAGAGGCAGAGGCAGAGGGAGGAGAGAGGCAGAAGCAGAGGGAGGAGAGAGGCAGAGGGAGGAGAGAGGCAGAGAGGCAGAAGCAGAGGGAGGAGAGAGGCAGAGGGAGAGGTATGTCCATGCTGCTCCAGACTGATCTCATCTGTCCACGCTCCACAGGGGCTCACTTATCTTCTGACCCAATTGTGCACCAAACTCCTGCTCTGTTCTCTCTGGGGACGTCTAGTGCTGCATCTCCTCTATGGAACCGCAACGCTGCACTTCAGTTCAGGGCTCCTCTCTGTGTCTGTCACTGAGACTGCCCTCAGCTGTGTGAGGTGATGGGAGTTATTGTGTCTGCTCAGGGCAGCAACTGAAATATTGAAACATGGCATGTTGAACAGACTGCCGTTTGGGCCAGCCTGGCCTCCCCAGGGGGCCCACCAGCGTCAGACTAACACGATCCCCCACTGCATCAATCAGAAGCGAGCAGCAGAACTCACTGACATGATCAAAGGTTTACTTTAGCCAAGATGGATGCATCACTACCTGGTTTGTCCAACAGGCTAATAATCCTGGATGCCAGACAGAGAGAGAGGTTTCCACTAATCAACACTGTGATGTGCCGTGAACCAAGCCAGTGTTCCTCTCCTTCAGCCTCCTCCTCACCCTGCCTCATCCTCCTCCCCAACCTGCCTCATCCTCCTCCCCACCCTGCCTCAGCCTCCTCCTCACCCTGCCTCATCCTCCTCCCCACCCTGCCTCAGCCTCCTCCTCACCCTGCCTCAGCCTCCTCCCAACCCTGTCTCAGCCTCCTCCCCACCCTGCCTCCTCCCCACCCTGCCTCAGCCTCCTCCTCACCCTGCCTCCTCCCCACCCTGCCTCAGCCTCCTCCTCACCCTGCCTCATCCTCCTCCCCACCCTGCCTCATCCTCCTCCCCACTCTGCCTCATCCTCCTCCCCACCCTGCCTCAGCCTCCTCCCCACCCTGCCTCATCCTCCTCCCCACCGTGCCTCATCCTCCTCCCCACCCTGCCTCATCCTCCTCCCCACTCTGCCTCATCCTCCTCCCCACCCTGCCTCAGCCTCCTCCCCACCGTGCCTCATCCTCTTCCCCACCCTGCCTCAGCCTCCAAGCTACAACTCCTTTTGACGTATTGATTAATCAATAGCCTCGCCCTGTTACAGTGGATTTACAAATCCCCTGTTGACTACCCAGCTTTCCCCCTCGGTGTTCCCGGCCCGCTGGTTGGTCTTGAGAAACACTTCCTGTGACTGCCTCTGTCTTGTTTTCTATATTTATGACCTTGTTTAAATGAAAGAGGTGACAGAGGAGGTGCCCTCTCTGACCACCGAAGCAAAGCTGTTAAAAGGAAGCTATTTCTGGATTCATGAATATCTTATTGCTTACCACAATTAGAATTTGAAACTCAAACAAAACACCAGTGAGTCATTGAACCACTAGAATAGTAAGTGGATGACTAACTGGCTTCATTCAAACTACCACAGCACCCAGGGGTACCGTGCCATGAGACTACACTCCTTCAAAATGAACATTTGATGATTACTTAATAAACGAGGTTAGGTGGTGGCTGTGGCTGGTTCGGTTGTTGTTGAGAGGTTGGCTCTTCTTTTAAGACACCCAACACCAGCCTTGCTCTGCAGGTCCTGCGTCAAAGACAATGACCTTGTCTGGACCAACCCCAGTCTGATGCGTGTGTGTGTGTGTGTGTCCCCGTGTTCAGACAGAGATAAGTACCACATGCAAGCTTGACTTAAACTGTCTGATTCTGAAGGAGACAATCAAAGAGAGAAACAAAGAAAAATAGACAGTTTCTTGATCAGAGCCGAGGCAGGCGAACCTCAAACTAGAATATTCAAAATGAGAAGAAAAAATGCTTTTTATTTTCTTTTTCCACAAATGTCTGAATTATAATTGGGTGTACTCAAGCCTTCGGCGAGAGCACAACCTTTGTTCTCTCACATATATATTTATTATTATTATTTATTTTTGCCCCCCTAAATCTTTGTCAATATTTGGCCTACATAGACAACCTAGGTGTCAAAAGTTTCGTCTTGGTAGCGATTGAGTTGCTTGTATTTTTATTTACGTTCCGTTGCATGGTTTAGGCTGAAGTTAAGTTTTTGTGGCGAAAAGTGAAGCTAACGGTGGCTAATTTGCTAGCCACAGTCACTGACGTTACTAACGTCACTACGTCACTAACGTCACGAAAACACGCGTGACTACCTGTAGCAGAACATTCGTTTCGCATCTGTTAACTTGGGGGATAGCTAGGCTAACTATAGCTTTACTGCAAGGCAGCTGCAGAAACGCCACAAGCAAAGAGGCCAGGGTGATAACTATTTACTCATTTTACTTTGTGATGTGAAACACAATTGTGAAATGTACAATATTAGGTGATATTATTAACCTTTTAAGGAGTGAGTTCTAAATATTACCGACGCTTCCACCAGTTATTTTTCCAAAACGGAAGCTAGCTAGTTTTAGTTAGCTTCCGTTACCTAGCATAATACTCGTAGCAATGCTACTACCTGCTAGTGTTACTTGTTAGCCTCCTAATTGTAAATTTTGAAGCCATACTATAGCGTTTGTCATATAGTTTTTGTCTATCAGAAAATAGTCGGTTGGAATGTTCAGAATCACACATGTGTGACGGTACTCTGTGGGGCCCGCTTTCGAACGATCACATATGTGTGACGCTACTCCTTAACGGGTTAAGGAAGTAGGCCCACATCTACTTTCGGAAACGGTAGTCTACTATTTCACTGAAGCATTAGCATGACATTAGCCTCTGTTGCCCGGGCAACACACACTACAGTGGTCTATGATGCATCTGTTTTCAATCGTTAAAATAAACATTTCTCACAAATACATTTTCGTTGTAGTATTTATTATGACATTACATTACAAGTAAACGATTTGTTGGTTTATCATTACTGATTTCTGATTATCATTACCTGTGGTTTCAAACCAGTGTTGCTCACTGCAATGCTGTAGCCTACGCGAGACACACTACAAAAACATCTACACAGCTGTAGGAAGTCAAACGGCGACAGAACATGTTCGGCACTCCCCTTACTTAATCATCTTCTACTGCTGGGTAACGTCGTAGAATAATCTTTAAAGGGGGTTCTTTATTCATGAATGAATGCAATGAGTAGGCTACATGCATGAAAATATCACGAGAAGGGAAAAACTTAAAATGACGTTTAAGTCATAGAGATTAGGTAAATTTTTACACCGGTCTGCCAAATGTATTCGTTTTGATTCAACGATGAGGCTGCCTCTTGCAGGGGAAATGAGAAGACATCTATTTCATTCTACACTTCACTCGTATTTTCAGTTGTAAATGAGCAGCAAAAAAAAAAAAAATCCTTTAAATCTATTTAATCTTTATAAATAATAAGTATGCATTTTCATATAAAATATACAGAAATCAGTTGTAAAAATGTCATTCAAAAACGGACCCCTGTGCAACCGACGCAAGCAAGCACACCCTACAATTTCCCCAGAAATTGTACCCTCTCTAGTTTAATTTGTAGGTTCTCATAAACATCTCATTTACAATGAGATTTTTACATATTATCGCATTTTGTCCAGTTGTATGACATGCAACACTGCTGTGTTGCATGTCATGGCCTCTAAAATCCTTGATGACTGTCTCTCTGGAAGACAACAGAATAATTCACATGCTATGCTGGACCTAATGAGAAAGTCCTGAGGTAACTTCTGCTGAAATCCATGTCTCACTGCAGCCATAAGCAACTGGCCACAATGTCCGTTGATGCTGATGATGAAAAGTGAATCTTTCTTTTGCACAGTACCTTCAGAATCGTGTTAAATACTTGAGTCACTGCTGATAGAGGCTCACTCTTCTGTTATCAGCACAATATTTAACAATATCATTTTGACAGAATCGTAGCACGTGTTGATGCCAGCCGCATGCTTTGTATTCCAACAGAAAAACTAGACTAAAGTGAGCTGATATAAAGACGGCAGCTTGAGTGTTTCTCATTTCAGAAACACCACCCTGGTGTATTTGATGTATAGGGTATTTTCCACATGCCCAGTCACAAGGAATTTTTCACATATCTTCTGCTTGACCAGATCTTCAATCTATCAAACATGTTACATCTCTCCTGTGTGTGAGCACCCAGCAGCACCCAGTAGTCTCTCTCCAGCCGTCTGTGCTCCACATGCTTCCCTACGCAATATCACATGAAACCACCCCACAACTGTGTTAGCTGTAAACAACCTCCAAACTACACAACTGTGTTAGCTGTGGATGAAAAAACCACACCACAAATCTGTCCATGTACAGTGTGTGATATGTTCAGACACGGGTCACCAGACATGGCTGTGTGGTGCAGGATTTCAGTAGGATCTCACCTGAGGAGGTTGTGATGAAGGGCTTTGTCTGTGTCACTCAGACTAGGGAACATTATCTCCTGGCTGCGAAGCAGCCGGCTAAACCTGCTCCGCTTCTCATGTCTGCTGCTGGAGCCACATCCTGCTGGAGCCACATCCTGCTGGATCCACATCCTGCTGGAGCCACATCCTGCTGGAGCCACATCCTGCTGGAGCCACATCCTGCCTTCAATAGAAGCCACACAGTCTCAGTGCAGCGCACAACACTATATCCTAAGTAAGATATTTTGCTCTTGTACTGTTAATTAAAAATGTTGCTTATAAATGTGCCATATCATACTGTCAGAATCATAACATTGAACTAAAGGAAAATGTTGATTCCTTCACATCCATTATTTAAAGGGATTTGAGAGCAATTTAGACCTGCTTCAAACATAGACTAAACAATTTATCCTGAAATTTTGAATAATAATAATAATAATAATTTTGAAATAATGCAGACCCTCTTTACATTGTGTCTTAGCAGCAAACTTTGAACCAGTCTTCAAACTCTGACTGACCCAGTCTTCAAACTCTGACTTACCTGTCTTCAGTCTTTATTCTGTCCGGTCGTCTAACATGTCTGAATCACATTTACACATGATGGGACTGCAAATCACAATGACACATCCACATAAACTGAATTACGATCCCAAAATGGAAAACTACATTCAGTCAATCACACAAAGTTATGTCTGACTTCGACCCCACACACAGTTCAGTGGTTGTGACAGATGACAGAAAGGAAGAGCTGTCTGGCTTCCCAGACGACTGCTGCTGCCCTCAACACCACCGCTCTGACGTGGAGGAGGTGGAGGAGGAGGTGAAGGAGGTTGGCTGTGAAGGCTGTTTCTCTCACAGCTTTGGAGGACATGACAGGCAGACTGTCAAGGAGGGAGTCAGATGGCTGAGTGGTTAGGGAATCGGGCTAATCATCAGAAGGTTGCCGGTTCGATTCAGGCTGTGAAAAATTACGTTGTGTCCTTGGGCAAGGACTGTACTTACTGTAAGTCGCTCTGGATAAGAGCGTCTGCTAAAATGACGAAATGTAAAAAATGTAAATGTCCAGTGGGAGATTAGGAGAGACGTCACAGACAGCCAGACTGAATGAATGTGGACTTGGTTTCAAAGAGAGATGGGACAGGACTAGACATCTTCAGGTACAGCACATTTAAGATGCCAGCTGGGAAGTCAGAACAGATGAAAACTTTCAAACTGTTGCAATGATGCAAGCTGGCACTTCAATTTCAATAATTTGTGGCCCATCCAAATCAGAATTACTGGTACAGTGCACAGTATGTACTGGTACAGTGCACAGTATGTACTAATAGGAGAAAAGACATCTGAAACTAGAGAGGGTACAATTTCTGGGGAAATTGTAGGGTGTGCTTGCTTGCGTCGGTTGAACAGGGGTACGTTTTTTAATTACATTTTTACAACTGATATTTCTGTATTTTATATAAAAATGCATACTTATTATTTATAAAGATGACATAGATTTAAAAGCATTTTTTTTTGCTGCTCATTTACAACTGAAAATACGAGTGAAGTGTAGAATGAAATGGATGTCTTCTCATTTCCCCTGCAAGAGGCAGCCTCATCGTTGAAACAAAACGAATAAATTGGGCAGACCGGTGTAAAAATTGACCTAATCTCTATGACTTAAACGTCCTTTTAAGTTTTTCCCTTCTCGTGATATTTTCATGCATTTAGCCTACTCATTGCATTCATTCATTAATAAAGAACCCCCTTTGAAGATTATTCTACGACGTTACCCGGCAGTAGAAGATGGAATCGCGATTCAAACAGTACCATCTGCTAACTGAAAATATGCCCCCCAAAACGTAAAAAAGCTTGACATTTATTTAGTGGAAAATCGCTCATTCATAAAAAGCTCACTGGTAGCGATCATTGTAAGGTAACAACGCAAAATGCGATATAGCCCTGTGTGGAGAAGCTGCCCCGGTAAATTGTACTACTGGTACTACGGTACAGTACTGTACTAGACTACTGCTGTGTTCGTCACGGTAGAGATTGCGTTGGTTGAATTCGATTAAACGTTCCGTTGTACGGTTTAGGCTGAAATTAATTATTTTCATGAACAGATTGACAAAGTTTAGGCTGTGGCAATGAAGTTCAGGTTAGTAGTTAGATAGACTTTTGATTTAAGTAAGGGGAGTGCCGAACATGTTCTGTCACCGTTTGACTTCCTAAACAGCTGTGCACTGTAGATGTTTTTGTAGTGTCTCGCGTAAGCTACAGCGTTGCAGTGAGCAACACTGGTTTGAAACCACAGGTAATGATAATTTCACCAACAAATCGTTTACTTGTAATGTAATGTCATAATAAATCCTACAACGAAAATGTATTTGTGAGGAATGTTTATTTTAACGATTGAAAACAGATGCATCATAGACCACTGTGGTATGTGTTGCCCGGGCAACAGAGGCTAATGTCATGCTAATGCTTCAGTGAAATAGTAGACTACCGTTTCCGAAAGTAGATGTGGGCCTACTTCCTTAATAATATCAGCTAATATTGTACATTACATTTCACAATTGTGTTTCCCATCACAAAGTAAAATGAGTAAATAGTTATCACCCTGGCCTCTTTGCTTGTGGCGTTTCTGCAGCTGCCTTGCAGTAAAGCTATAGTTAGCCTAGCTATCCCCCAAGTTAACAGATGCGAAACGAATGTTCTGCTACAGGTAGTCACGCGTGTTTTCGTGACGTTCAGGACAGGGGAGGGGGAGGCATACGATTAGAAAAAATACAAATAAATCTGAGTTGAGGCATGTCTTTCTCTCTGTGGAGAGATCTGTTCTCACAGCCTCAGCTGTCAGTCCGTGATTCGATATGTCCTAGTTGATGATGTCATGGGTGATGTTCTCATGTCCCTCATGTCTTCACCCTCAGGGTGTCCCTCTACTGTTTCCAGTCAGACAGACGTCTTCACCCTCACAGACACAGCTCACACTCCTCCCCGTTCTCCTCTCTGAAGCAGTTTCAGGCTGCTTCAGAGAGGAGAGGCTGGAGATCTGAAGGCACGAGAGAAGCATTACTCACACCCACGATGCGCGGGAGGCGGAAAGACGCCAGCTCGCCAGCTCTGAGTGACCCTATGAACATGGACCCCTGCTGCCTGGGATGGGCTCAGCAGTGTAGCTCCAGAGAACAGGACTGGTCTCTTTCTGCCTGCAGCCTTGAGTCTTGGTTGGGAGGTGATGTCAGGGTCTTGAGTCTTGGTTGGGAGGTGATGTCAGGGTCTTGAGTCTTGGTTGGGAGGTGATGTCAGGGTCTTGAGTCTTGGTTGGGAGGTGATGTCAGGGCCTTGAGTCTTGGTTGGGAGGTGATGTCAGGGTCTTGAGTCTTGGTTGGGAGGTGATGTCAGGGTCTTGAGTCTTGGTTGGGAGGTGATGTCAGGGTCTTGAGTCTTGGTTGGGAGGTGATGTCAGGGTCTTGAGTCTTGGTTGGGAGGTGATGTCAGGGTCTTGAGTCTTGGTTGGGAGGTGATGTCAGGGCCTTGAGTCTTGGTTGGGAGGTGATGTCAGGGCCTTGAGTCTTGGTTGGGAGGTGATGTCAGAGCCTTGAGTCTTGGTTGGGAGGTGATGTCAGGGTCTTGAGTCTTGGTTGGGAGGTGATGTCAGGGTCTTGAGTCTTGGTTGGGAGGTGATGTCAGGGCCTTGAGTCTTGGTTGGGAGGTGATGTCAGGGCCTTGAGTCTTGGTTGGGAGGTGATGTCAGAGCCTTGAGTCTTGGTTGGGAGGTGATGTCAGGGTCTTGAGTCTTGGTTGGGAGGTGATGTCAGGGTCTTGAGTCTTGGTTGGGAGGTGATGTCAGGGTCTTGAGTCTTGGTTGGGAGGTGATGTCAGAGCCTTGAGTCTTGGTTGGGAGGTGATGTCAGGGTCTTGAGTCTTGGTTGGGAGGTGATGTCAGGGCCTTGAGTCTTGGTTGGGAGGTGATGTCAGAGCCTTGAGTCTTGGTTGGGAGGTGATGTCAGGGTCTTGAGTCTTGGTTGGGAGGTGATGTCAGGGTCTTGAGTCTTGGTTGGGAGGTGATGTCAGAGCCTTGAGTCTTGGTTGGGAGGTGATGTCAGGGTCTTGAGTCTTGATTGGGAGGTGATGTCAGGGTCTTGAGTCTTGGTTGGGAGGTGATGTCAGGGTCTTGAGTCTTGGTTGGGAGGTGATGTCAGGGTCTTGAGTCTTGGTTGGGAGGTGATGTCAGGGTCTTGAGTCTTGGTTGGGAGGTGATGTCAGGGCCTTGAGTCTTGGTTGGGAGGTGATGTCAGAGCCTTGAGTCTTGGTTGGGAGGTGATGTCAGGGTCTTGAGTCTTGGTTGGGAGGTGATGTCAGGGTCTTGAGTCTTGGTTGGGAGGTGATGTCAGGGCCTTGAGTCTTGGTTGGGAGATGATGTCAGGGCCTTGAGTCTTGGTTGGGAGGTGATGTCAGAGCCTTGAGTCTTGGTTGGGAGGTGATGTCAGGGTCTGGGAGCTCTAACAGTCCCACCCAACTTGTAACCCAGGCTCCGGGAGTCCGAGGCATCACCACACAATGTTCTCCTCGCTGGGCTGCTCCACGCTGATCACAACAGCTTAGCCCTTCACCAAGACCTGGCCCAGGCCAGATACCAGCTCTAATAGCTCCCGGGGGAATTAATCCTCAATCACAGATACAGCGGCAAGTATACAAGACTATCTGCTCACCTAGGGGTTGGTGCCTTCATTGAATCAGCAGGGATTGTATTACATGGAGTAGAGAGAAGTTTCCAGCTTTGTGGTTTAATCTAATTAGTTCTGCTGTTGTTGCTATAGTAGGATGAAAAGTGAAAGTTTGGGTGGTTGACTTGAATGTGTTGTTTATATTGACGTATTGATCTACGACTAATTATTCAGCAACAGGCTGCATGTTAGTTAGTGTTCCGGATCTGCAGTGCAGACTGAAGCTGAATCAGGGCTCCCTGTCTCCCCTGATGCTAACTGAAGCTGTGTTTGTTTGAAACAGGGTCTCATTATCCCCTGATGCTAACTGAATCCTAATGAAGTCCATGACACACAAACAAAGCAGGACTGGAAGGATCATCATCGTTACAAAACTATGTCTCCTTTTTCTATCAAGTTCAAATAGAAACTCATGACCTGCTCTAGTCGCTGTTCTGCAATTCTAATTGACCTTTGGGTGATCTTCCATATGTAAATATCAGAGATTTTATTGGTTCGTCCCTGAGGGCTCAGATGATGGGCTTGACTCTAATTAACTCTGCTTTTATTTATTTAACCTGCAGAGAATTGAGGTAGAAAAAGATTCTTCTCATCTTCTTTGTCTTCTCTCTCTCTTTCCCTCTTTTCTCTTCTCATTTTCTCTCTCTCTCTATGTGACACTTTAAAGGAAGTGAGAGAAATAGCAAGAGAGAAGGAGAGACAGTAGATAGAGAAGAGAGAGAGAAGATAGAAAAATAAAGAATATAATATGAGTTGAGAGAGAACTGCCACATTACAGGAAAACATCCAAATTAATTGGTTCTATGGGCGATAGTTACATGTTCTGGTAATCCTAATCTCCTGTCACAGTCACACACAGTCAGACTAATTGTCCCTGACTCAGAACCGCTAACTGCTCTACGACTACAATAAAGAAACTGACATTTCAGAAATGGATAATTATTCCTCGGTGGGAAATGCTACAGGCATGAAAGACACCTGTGTTTGTATTTGCAGAGTTTGAATAGAGAGCTGTTAGCATTGTCCGATTCATATCCTGAACATCCTGAACACGTTTTAAAGGCCACATGCTGATGAGCATGGAAACACAGAATGAAACGGGATCAAGCTGGTCGTTGATATTTTCAAATGTCATCATTCAATCTTGAAATAGTGACAAACCCATATCAGTAATTTGAAATGTGTCACAATAGAGTGCAGATCACAAATGTGCATTTAATTACATGATGTATTAATACAATTAGAGTGTAGTTTACAAATGTGCATTATTAGTTACATGATGAGAATGAAAATACCCTCACTAATAGTTATTCTGTCATGATAGTAGGACAAACCTGTCGTGAACACGACCATCAAACTGATCCAGACCTGCTCTTCATCTATGACTACACAACATACTCAGCCTTCCTCAAACCCTTTAACAACCAGCGATGAGTTCCCGGCCCCTCTGAGGACACCAGGAGACACAAACCCTGCCGGTCATCAGCGCTGAGAGCGACAGGCTGGCTGATCACGTGACGTCTGGGGCGCTGTGACACTCTGAGTGACGAGAGCCTCTGCTCACGTCGTTCAGACGTGAAGCTGTGAGGAGGATGACTGCCAGGCCCGGCTGTGCCCTGAGATCCTGTCCTTGGCACTGCCATCCAGGGCATAGACGCGGCCCTCTCATCTCCTGAGACATGTGCTGTAGGTCTCATCTCCTGAGACATGTGCTGTAGGTCTCATCTCCTGAGACATGTGCTGTAGGTCTCATCTCCTGAGACATGTGCTGTAGGTCTCATCTCTAGGATAATGACAGATCTCATCTCTCTTCCTCTGCATCGCCATTACAGTAGCTCAGTATTTTCACACCCAAATTTACTATTAACTAAAGTGTCGCCAAAAATATCATGATGCTGTCTGGACAGCATCATGATGCTGTCTGGACAGCCTCTCTAGCTCAGTTGAGCTGAAGTGAGAGGTGGCTAACCTGAATTCTTTTAACCCTTGTGTTATCTTCGGTCGTTCTGACCCATCAGTCATTGTGACCCACCGTCGTATTGCGACAACTTTACCGCATACAAAAACAAAGTGAAGCATTTTCTTTTAACCGTTGGGCTGTCTCAGACCCCCCACATTGCGAAGGTTAAAAGAAAATTATTTTTATTTGTTTTTGTATTGGGTAAACACAACGATGGTTCGTTATGAACCTTTGGGTCATGTGACCCGAAGGCAGCACGAGGGTTAACTAACAAAAATACACTTGGGGTTTCACTAATGAACTTGACAATATTAATCCAGTATATCAACAATCATTAATTTACTCCTAAACTTAGTAGTTATTACTAATCTACGCCAGTGTCCAATAGGAAAAAATCAGTACACCCATATACAGAAAAGCATTAAAGTTTTACTTTAGGAAAAAACAGATCAGTAATTCAATTCTCGTTTCCAATATTGTCACATACGTTCACATCAACATGACATATTATTCACACTGAAAAAACAATACTAACTAGCCGGCAATACTAAATAACATAATACCCTCTCGATACAGTTCAAACGGTGCAGGCCTGACTGTAGCTTGGGTACGTTGTAGCCGTAAACCGAATGGCTGCTTCACCACGAGGGCGCAAATAAAATTAATGGTACCTCTGGTTCAGATGTGGCGGCCGAAGGGCAGTAGCAGGTGAAGGAGAGACTGCTCGAAAATCCTTGTGGATGACGAGAAGAGCAGACTCCAAGAGAGGACCGATGCCGAGGACAATCCCGACTTTCCACAGGTTTTACCACTACGTTCGCTGGTCGCTAGCTTGGTAGCAAAGTCTGTGTTCAATCACTAGCCACTTGGTCAGCAGCTGAAGCACGTTTTACAATGGTTGAGTTATCCACTCAACTATCTAAATATATCACCATTACTAAGCTAAACAGAGTCCTGGTTGAACACTTGCTATAATAATGATGGATACTTGAAATAAACTGTTTGTATGGGTTTACGTTACAACACTTCTTTTTCGACCTCCTCCGTTCACCGTTATCTCTCTTCCTTTCTCACCGTTATATCTCTCCCTCCCTGCACACCCCACGACCTCTGATTGGATATTTTTAAAGGAACATGAATATTAATGAACTTAATCGAAATACATATAAACAGTACAAAACAAATAATTAACCTTTTAATCAATTCACTTTTTAACCCTTAAATGCTATTTATTATATAATGAACTTATTTATTATAACTTATATTTATATAGCAATGAATGAAATTCAACAGGGTTACACCTGCATGGTGCCATTAGTGGAACCTCAGTCACCCAATGGGGAGGCTGCAGCTGGAGCTGTCCTATAGGGTGAGGCCTGTCACTTCATGCTGTCCTATAGGGTGAGGCCTGTCACTTCATGCTGTCCTATAGGGTGAGGCCTGTCACTGCATGCTGTCCTATAGGGTGAGGCCTGTCACTGCATGCTGTCCTATAGGGTGAGGCCTGTCACTGCATGCTGTCCTATAGGGTGAGGCCTGTCACTGCATGCTGTCCTATAGGGTGAGGCCTGTCACTGCATGCTGTCCTATAGGGTGAGGCCTGTCACTGCATGCTAATCAGTCTGTCAGGTGTCCTTAGTGGCGTCACGCCCGCGGGCCTGTTACCACGGCAACCCGGCTGAGTCTCTGAGGGGGGGGGGTGATGGAGGGTGGGGGGCTATTTTGAGTACACAGTGCTCATCGCATGGTTCCTCAAGCATGCTCTGCCCAGCAGAGACCTCCAGCCACATCCCAACCCGACCCAGTAAATTACCTCCACAGCACACACACACACACACACACACAGGCTGTGTTGGGAACAGAGTCACCATGGTGGATGTGGAGTGTCTTCCATCAGCTCTACTCTGCATCTTTAAGCCTGCTGGCAAAATGTATTTGATTTTAGAGAGCTGGAGAGAGAGAGTTGAGAGAGAGAGAGCTGGAGAGAGAGAGATGAGAAAGAGAGATGGAGAGAGATAACAGAGAGAGAGCTGGAGAGAGAGAGATGAGAAAGAGAGATGGAGAGAGAGATGAGAAAGAGAGATGGAGAGAGAGATGAGAAAGAGAGATGGAGAGAGACGGCAGGGGGATCATTGATGCAAGGTAAACACAGATGCAATAGCTCCTGTTCTTGATGACAGGGCTGGTGTTCCTCTGACATTACCGTGTCTGAATACCCGGAAGAGTCAACGCTCATCCAGTCAATCGCAATGTAAAGCATCCAATTAGAGGAGAGGAGAGTCCAATTAGCATGTAGAAATAAATTCAGCCTATCATGTCTTGACTCCTGAGTGCTGAATGGGTATCGCACTCCTCCCGGTTTAGGAGAGGTGAGTTCATGCATCTTTTTCCTTCTTTGGCTCTCGACGAAGGCGGTCGCATTTTTCTCTCCTCCCCTCCCTGACCTTCCCTGCTTGGCTGTGTCTTGTGTCTTGTCTTGTCTCAAGATACTCTCTCATCATCACTCTCCAAAACTAGAAGCATGGAATTAATTAGCTGGTCTCTCAATGCTATTGACACCATCTTCTCGAAGAGAAGCTCGGGTTCGGGGGAACCCAACTGTCCGGACGGGACGTTCGCAGCTGGCTACACGATGGACGCATGGGAGAATTGGTGTGTCGTGTGTCTAGCGGCGCTTTCCGTGGAGGACGTTGAAGACATCTTCATATTCGGAACCATGATTACAGGCTTTCTGCTGTTTGGAATAGGCGCTGGCTTTGTATATCGGAAAATTAAGGAAACGGCTGCAGCCATCAAAAGCCCCGTTAGGCTGCCCGATATGATTGATGCGGTGGGCAGAGTTGTTGGAGCTCAGACTGTGAACTTACAACGCAGCATTGATTACAACAGGGATAAGTTTGCGGCTCTGCAAAGGAAGATGGAGGACATGGAGACCTTCCTGAAGGGTGGACGTGAAAATTGAGTTGCGGCTACTCGTCAAAACAACTACCCCAATCTTATCCACTTTCGGCCCCGTAACCAGCACAGGCCTTGGCCAAGGCCGTCGCTGGAAAACAACTCCCCTGGAGAGCGCTGAAGCGAGACTATCTTGCTCTTCCCTCCCCCCCCCCCCCCCCACCGACATCTGTGGTTTGGTCTCTGCCCGGGTCATGACCAAGGATGTCTCCTGGCCAACACAATCTGCATAGGGAGAATCGGACTGATTGTGGCCTAGGTCGAGGGCGCCAACCCAGACCTACTCACACATTAACTTTCACCTACTACAGATATCACCACCCCCCCACCCCCATCCAACGCCTTCGCCTGCTTGTTTCCCCAGGGTGGCTGGCGGGTCTGTGTCCAGCGCGAGGTTTTTGTCTGTTCCCACACTGTACTCCTCTAGGAGCATTGTCTGGGTGTTGCCTTTTTCTCTCCTCCTCTCTCCTCATGTTATGCTGTAACTTTCTAGTTGGCGCCGAAAATGGCTGCCTAGGTAGGCTCTCCTGCCAAAGTAAACTCCTTGTCTGTGCAAACTTTCATGGCGAATAAAAAACCCATTCTTTAATCACCATTCTAAATAATGTGGCATGATTAATGAATGAGTCTACTTCCTGGGGAGCAGTGTGCTAATTGGTGGAGGCTGAACAGTGCGCTAATTGGTGGAGACTGAACAGTGCTTGGGTGTCTTGTGATTGCAGACAGAAGAAGGCAGCTTGGATGACTTCCACAGGTGTCCAGCGCCTCCCTGGTGTTCCACACTAACAGCCTCCATCACCCTGACAGCTGTTTAGCATGGGGCTTCCATGTCTGGGTGTCTGGACTATGCCAAGTCAATACACTCTCCTACTGAACATTCTGAGCAGAATTATTCTGCTATTTACCCACACGCAGGTTGGCCAGATCAGGCTGGGGGAGTTTGGTGGATGGTCTGGAAGGGGACATGGTAGAGCTGGAGTCTGGAGGTGTCCTGCTGGAGTCTCTCCTCTCCTTCTCCAGAAGCCTTCAGTTCAGTATTGTGTTGATCCAGCAGCTGGATCTGCATAATGATTAATGACACGAACATTAAGAGACCACCTACTGTTTTACTGGCTTCAGGAAACGAGGCAGAGAGAATGTGGCTCTAGTAATCAGGACTAACTGGTGAATTACAAGCTCACAGCCCACCCCCCTTCAACCTCCTCCTCTCAACCTGATTAAAACAATCTATTCGGATCATCCTAATGCTAATCAGATTATGAGGGGACTGTGGATATTTTGGCAATGCAATTTAATTTTGTAAAGTCAAATTGCAAACGTTTGACTCCCAAAAACAATCCAGGCAACACAGTGAAGTACTGTATTATCTCTGTATTATCTCTCTACCACGGTTTGTAAAGAGGCTGCTGGTTCTCTGACACTGAGTACTGGAGGAGGACATGGAGGAGGTGTGATAATGGAAACTGGGTAAATGTGCTGGTGTTATCGTATAAAAGGTATATGGTCCTTGCTGACATTTACACCTGTTCCTGCTCCCACACTGCCGTCCCCTGTTAGAGCTGTGGAGTGGGCTCCTCTCCTGGTCCCCGCTCTCTGAGCTGTGCCTCTGGGGGGCACTGGCCATCTCTCCCTGGTCCCCGCTCTCTGAGCTGTGCCTCTGGGGGGCACTGGCCATCTCTCCCTGGTCCCCGCTCTCTGAGCTGTGCCTCTGGGGGGCACTGGCCATCTCTCCCTGGTCCCCGCTCTCTGAGCTGTGCCTCTGGGGGGCACTGGCCATCTCTCCCTGGTCCCCGCTCTCTGAGCTGTGCCTCTGGGGGGCACTGGCCATCTCTCCCTGGTCCCCGCTCTCTGAGCTGTGCCTCTGGGGGGCACTGGCCATCTCTCCCTGGTCCCCGCTCTCTGAGCTGTGCCTCTGGGGGGCACTGGCCATCTCTCCCTGGTCCCCGCTCTCTGAGCTGTGCCTCTGGGGGGCACTGGCCATCTCTCCCTGGTCCCCGCTCTCTGAGCTGTGCCTCTGGGGGGCACTGGCCATCTCTCCCTGGTCCCCGCTCTCTGAGCTGTGCCTCTGGGGGGCACTGGCCATCTCTCCCTGGTCCCCGCTCTCTGAGCTGTGCCTCTGGGGGGCACTGGCCATCTCTCCCTGGTCCCCGCTCTCTGAGCTGTGCCTCTGGGGGGCACTGGCCATCTCTCCCTGGTCCCCGCTCTCTGAGCTGTGCCTCTGGGGGGCACTGGCCATCTCTCCCTGGTCCCCGCTCTCTGAGCTGTGCCTCTGGGGGGCACTGGCCATCTCTCCCTGGTCCCCGCTCTCTGAGCTGTGCCTCTGGGGGGCACTGGCCATCTCTCCCTGGTCCCCGCTCTCTGAGCTGTGCCTCTGGGGGGCACTGGCCATCTCTCCCTGGTCCCCGCTCTCTGAGCTGTGCCTCTGGGGGGCACTGGCCATCTCTCCCTGGTCCGTGGGACGTTGAGTGGAGAGATTGGATGACCTGTCGGGACGCAAAGTAGAGTAAACTCTGAGTTCAGTGAGGCAGGAATGATTGCATCTCTGCAACTTTTCTGTGAGAGTGAGTGACAGAGATGTGGAGGTAAAATCTGTGAACCTGCCATACTGCATCACTAAGTTATACACTGTGTCATACTCACATGTTTACTGCCATGTTCTCATATCCCCTCTGATCCTCACCCAGGGAGGGCGGCTGGCTCAATCCACATCCACAGATTCTTCCTCTCTAACACAGCCAACAGGAAAGGTCAAGGGATTATTCAGCCTCAACAAGACTGCTGCTACCCACTCTGCAATAACCCTATAACACACACACAGTACAGATCTCTTAACAGTATTTTGGCTTCCTGACAAACCTGGGGTTGTGCTTGGGTCATCTCCTGCCGCATCAGCGCAATAAAACACCGCTGGAGTACGGCTCGCCCTGCCCTGCCCTGCCCTGCCCAGCTCAGCACAGCCCACCTCACCAGCACACCTCGCCCTGCCCTGCTCCTCCCCCCTGCAGCGCGGCCAGAGAGCCAGCCTGACCTTGGACTCGTAAGCGATCCCTGGGCTCAGAGCTGCCGGAGACCGGGCCATCTGTCACTGTCTCGCCTGGCTGCAGGTGATCGAGCAAGCGCTGATGCTAGAGGTGTATTCTAGTGGTAAAGTTGGGATAAAATGGTTTTAGTATTTCTGGCTGTGATTTGGGGCTGATAATTTACTGTTCTCATCTTTGAAATCGCTGTATTTAATTTCCAAACATTGGCTGCTCCTCCCAGACAAGGCTGCTAGTCTGAGAGGGTTAGGGTAGGGTTCCTGCTGGTGACAGACCAGGTTAGGGTTAGACTGGGTTAGGGTAGGGTTCCTGCTGGTGACAGACCAGGTTAGGGTTAGACTGGGTTAGGGTTATTATGTAGCTTTTCAGTATTTTTTGTCTCCCTGCTTTGTGAATTAATGAATCACAATGCTTCAACATCCCAGCTGTTTCATCCAAACCGTTTCATCTCCATAGCAGAGGTCGGTAACCTTGATGTCCCCCCGGACAGTCCTGTTCCTGCAGATGGAGTCTGGAAACCAGGTCTGTCACCAGCAGGAACCCTAACCCTAACCCAGTCTAACCCTAACCCAGTCTAACCCTAACCCACTCTAACCCTAACCCAGTCCAACCCTAACCCAGTCTAACCCTAACCCACTCTAACCCTAACCCAGTCCAACCCTAACCCAGTCTAACCCTAACCCAGTCCAACCCTAACCCAGTCTAACCCTAACCCAGTCCAACCCTAACCCAGTCTAACCCTAACCCAGTCCAACCCTAACCCAGTCCAACCCTAACCCAGTCTAACCCTAACCCAGTCTAACCCTAACCCACTCTAACCCTAACCCAGTCTAACCCTAACCCAGTCTAACCCTAACCCACTCTAACCCTAACCCAGTCTAACCCTAACCCAGTCTAACCCTAACCCACTCTAACCCTAACCCAGTCTAACCCTAACCCAGTCTAACCCTAACCCACTCTAACCCTAACCCAGTCTAACCCTAACCCAGTCTAACCCTAACCCACTCTAACCCTAACCCAGTCTAACCCTAACCCAGCCTAACCCACTCTAACCCTAACCCAGTCCAACCCTAACCCACTCTAACCCTAACCCAGTCTAACCCTAACCCAGTCTAACCCTAACCCACTCTAACCCTAACCCAGTCCAACCCTAACCCACTCTAACCCTAACCCAGTCTAACCCTAACCCAGTCTAACCCTACTGCTGCTAGTGTGTCCGATCGCAGCCCGGAGACATGATAACTACACTCTGATGCTTTGTTCTAATAATGCTGAGACAAGCTGATTCTTGACTCATGCAAAACAGCTCTCAGCAGGAGAGCTTCACATGCTTGGACAGAAGAAAGAAGCTCACCTCTGAAAAAGGCCGTGCTGCATCCACAGCTTAGTCACACATCTGTTCAGAGAGAGAGTTTGTCAGCTTTATTATCCACATTCTCTGTGTGTCAGAGAGAGAGGACAGATTGTGTGGATTTATCACTGGTTGTTTAATGTGTTGGTTACGGAAGGCTTGAAAAGACTTGTTGGTCAAACATCACAAGGGGCACATCATCCCAGGCCTGCTCTGAGTGGCAGGGACAGTGACCTCAGCGGATGTGAGGATTTCCCTGATCCAAGAGCTCTTATGTTACAACTCCAATTTGTAGGACGCTGGAATCGAACCCACCGCGGGCCAACAATCCTGTTAGATCAGGTCTCAGAACGCACTGACCATATGAGACGCTGCACATGATGCAGGGAGCTGGGATAAAGAACAGGACAGGATGAGCTCAGCTTTAATCCTGAGATATGGGATCTGAGGCATCTGTCTGTCTGACTCTCTCTTTCCCTCTTTTTCTACCTTTTCCTCATTCTACCCTTCTTTCATCGCCTGCTTCTCTCCCTCTCTGTCTCTTTCTACATAATGGAGACAGGATGCTGAAGGGAGCGACACATCTGTCACCACGGTGATGCCAGCTCTGCAGAGAACAGAGCATCCTGTCAGCACGGAGCTTGTGCCCACTTCCCACACACATGCACATGCCCACACACACACACACACGCACGCACATGCCCACACACAAACAGGCACTGTATAATTACAATACTTTACTAGTTTTGAGCAGAGGCTTCACATCTTCACATCTTTCGTAGAATAGACCTCAGAAGATTTCCTGTACAGACATAATGTTATTGTTTCCATCTGCACATAGAACACTGACTAGATTAAACCTGACTAGATTAAACCTGACTAGATTAAACCTGTTTGTGTTAAATCTCTCACCTAACGTTCTGTGTGCTGGATTTGTATTCACAAACGTTCATAGACAATATGATCTATGGTAAACCTTTTGTACGTCGCTTCAGATAAAAGCTTAAAATATAAACTTCCTTTGTGTGTGCCCCCCAAGAAGGCTTTAAAGGCAAACATCCAGTCGATCCATCCTGGAACGTGTAAAACACGATCTGCCTCAACATCCAGCTGTTACTACACACAGCTTGTGTCTTTACAAATCTAATGATTACCTGCAATTAGAGAGGACAGAACATGTGCTGCCTGCTCTGCCACTCTGACATCCATCAACTCACAAAACACAACATCTGAACTGCTGGCACTTCAGACCAAAATTATTATCTCACACAGAGAAAAATACAGAGGCAACATGTAATGACTGTAATTCATTTCCATCTGAAGATTACTGCTCTCATTACATCAAATAATGAAAATTATAGCTGATGGAATTATGAATATATTTTCTATGTTATCTCTGAAAGACTTAAGTTTTTGTAACTGTGTATTTTTTCTGAGGTAAACTTGAATTATGTACATTCATGAGAATGATGGCTATACACTGACAGATGGTTTCTAAAGACTGTGAAAAACAATCACAAGATGATCAAATGTTCTGCACATAATTCCGCTGAAAGGCTATCTAACCTGATCTGAGCATGCCAGGCCTGGTTACAGGGACCAGGCCTGGTTACAGGGACCAGGCCTGGTTACAGGGACCAGGCCTGGTTACAGGGACCGGCCTGGTTACAGGGACCAGGCCTGGTTACAGGGACCGGCCTGGTTACAGGGACCAGGCCTGGTTACAGGGACCAGGCCTGGTTACAGGGACCAGGCCTGGTTACAGGGACCAGGCCTGGTTACAGGGACCAGGCCTGGTTACAGGGACCGGCCTGGTTACAGGGACCGGCCTGGTTACAGGGACCAGGCCTGGTTACAGGGACCGGCCTGGTTACAGGGACCAGGCCTGGTTACAGGGACCAGGCCTGGTTACAGGGACCAGGCCTGGTTACAGGGACCAGGCCTGGTTACAGGGACCAGGCCTGGTTACAGGGACCAGGCTGGATGCAGGGTGTGGCCACTCCCCGGCGTGGTGACAGATGACGTGATGGGATGTGACAGGTGGCACCGTGGGTAACATGGCTCAAACTCCCATCAGCCGTCCTGCTGATGTCCTGTCCCTCCAGCCCTGGTGAGACGGGACACTGGGATACTGGCAAGTCTGAGACTGGAGCGGATCACCTCCCTGTCCAGCCTTGCAGCACTCCCTCCCCTGGAGATGAAGATAACAGGCGCGCACCGCGGCCAAAAGGATTCATTATTTTATCATAATCCACATGGAGCAACAAGCCAGCCGTAACGTGAAGGGGAGGAGTCGTTTTGGAAAGTGACTCATTAGTGTCTGAATGTTTTTTGAGCGGAGGTGAACCCTGGGTTGCCATGGTGACAAGGGACCAGGAAACACAGCAATAGGATTAATTTATTGCACTACTTTATTTTTCCTTCAAAATAAATGCACGGTTCAGCAAAGCTACTACATACAAAGGGCCATACATACATAGCAATTTACTATCTGTTTCGAGGTGTTCCATAAATTCGGACATGTGATATATTTTGACGTGTCACCTAATACGTTTTATACCGTGAACATTTGCAGTTAGAATGCTGCATTTTAGCAAAATAAATAAAAAATGAATGAATAAACTTTTTTTTTAATTGAAATTCATAATTGTTTTCAAATGAGAAACAAAAAACACAAACTGCTGTATTTAGAACCACTGCCTGGTTCAGGATAACTACTGCACTTACATACCATGAAGAAAAAAACCTAAATGGTTTTTGCATAGCTTGGTTTTTAACGTTGATAAGGCACTTAGTCAATACTTGATTTAGGCATTTCATCATATAATAAACCTCTTTCACCTGCTCAAGTAATTCAGTTTAACACCTCATTTCTGCTAGCATGGTAATGTTTTGAAAACTTATTTTAAATCACATTTGCTCTCTGTAAAATCAACTCACCCTCTCTTTTGGCATAAGTCTCATTTTTCAACATTCTTAAAATATTGAAGTAGTATTCTTGTGCATATTACGACCCACTCACTGTCCCATAACCCCACACAACCCAATGTTTCTCAAAAGGACAAAAAAATTGTGCAATGGTTTGGGGTTACGTGGAGGAAAAGGCATCAAGTTGTCAAAAACAACAAAAACTCCAGAACAGAAAACAAACTAATGTCTGGGCAAGTTAGAATAGTCCCGTTCTCAGGTCGTCCTCTACTGAGGGTACAGTCTGCAGGGACGTTGGTACAGTCTGCAGGGACGTTGGTACAGTCTGCAGGGACGTTGGTACAGTCTGCAGGGACGTTGGTACAGTCTGCAGGGATCTTGGTACAGTCCGCAGGGACGTTGGTACAGTCCGCAGGGACGTTGGTACAGTCCGCAGGGACTTTGGTACAGTCTGCAGGGACGTTGATACAGTCTGCAGGGACCTTGGTACAGTCCGCAGGGACGTTGGTACAGTCCGCAGGGACGTTGGTACAGTCCGCAGGGACGTTGGTACAGTCTGCAGGGATCTTGGTACAGTCTGCAGTGACGTTGGTACAGTCCGCAGGGACGTTGGTACAGTCCGCAGGGACGTTGGTACAGTCTGCAGGGACGTTGATGTGAAACGGTTCTCTCTTTCTCAGAGAAGATGAGAGCCTTTGCCCTCTCCTCCAACCTTTTCAGGACGTCGGGCAGGCGATGGGAGATGCTTGTCAACTGCTCATGAGAAGATCCAGCAGGTCTGAGATCTGCTGTTCCTCCAGGAGAGATCCTCCAGGTGAAGCAGCTCTGGCAGACGGGCCTCTAGTTCAGCTGGTCTTCGTACTGCTTGCGGAAGCAGTCTCCAGCGGGGAAGAAGTCCCAGCACCTCTCCTGGTACATCTTCCACACGTATGATTCCTGCAGGATGCAGACAGAAGGGTTACAGCCAGGCCATCCTTCAGGATCAGCTGGGAACTGAACAGATGTGCTGAGAGACACTGCTGCTGTCAGAGATAAGGTGTGTACTGTATTTCTTTGAATAAACGCTGCTGCGTTTATTAAATAACGTTAATTTTTGGTGCAGCGTTTATTCTAGGGCGGCGTTTAATT
Organism: Osmerus eperlanus; assembly: GCF_963692335.1. Classification (NCBI taxonomy): domain Eukaryota; kingdom Metazoa; phylum Chordata; class Actinopteri; order Osmeriformes; family Osmeridae; genus Osmerus; species Osmerus eperlanus. Next base: position 18,585,399 of record NC_085026.1, on the reverse strand, counting down.
AGTAAGGGTGATTTCGTGAATTGTAGCTGCAGTGCAGCCATAGACAACTTTGTTGCTGACATTGTGACAAATGAATCATGCAGCTAAAAACGCAGGTTTCATTTAGGCTACTACCGCTGACCTCCTTGTCTATTCTTTGTTTGTCTATGAGTGCGGCAACTCCCTTTCTCATTGACTATCAATTAGGTGTGCGTTGGTAATACAACTGTCTCAAATACAAGTGTTCTACATTGTGTAGAAATCTGAAGCAGCATGTATAAACATTCATACACGTTAGCTTTCAAACAGAAAGCTGTGCAGAAAGTTATGTACATGTGTAATAAATACTGGGGTTGAATTTAACCAACTAAATAACCGTTTTCAGATTTTTTTGGGTGCGGCGTTTATTCGAAGAAATACAGGTGTATCTCCATACATGTATTATTTACCTGACCAGTGTGCTCAGTTTCATCTTTGTTGATGAGATACATCAGGAAAAACCTAGAGTCAGTTCAGAGAGAGAAGACAGACAGGGTCATGAGGAGGAGAGAAGACAGACAGGGTCATGAGGAGGAGAGAAGACAGACAGGGTCATGAGGAGGAGAGAAGACAGACAGGGTCATGAGGAGGAGAGAAGACAGACAGGGTCATGAGGAGGAGAGAAGACAGACAGGGTCATGAGGAGAGAGAAGACAGACAGGGTCATGAGGAGGAGAGAAGACAGACAGGGTCATGAGGAGGAGAGAAGACAGACAGGGTCATGAGGAGAGAGAAGACAGACAGGGTCATGAGGAGGAGAGAAGACAGACAGGGTCATGAGGAGGAGAGAGAAGACAGACAGGGTCATGAGGAGGAGAGAGAAGACAGACAGGGTCATGAGGAGGAGAGAGAAGACAGACAGGGTCATGAAGAGAGAGAAGACAGACAGGGTCATGAGGAGAGAGAAGACAGACAGGGTCATGAGGAGGAGAGAAGACAGACAGGGTCATGAGGAGAGAGAAGACAGACAGGGTCATGAGGAGGAGAGAGAAGACAGACAGGGTCATGAGGAGGAGAGAAGACAGACAGGGTCATGAGGAGGAGAGAGAAGACAGACAGGGTCATGAGGAGGAGAGAAGACAGACAGGGTCATGAGGAGGAGAGAGAAGACAGACAGGGTCATGAGGAGGAGAGAGAAGACAGACAGGGTCATGAGGAGGAGAGAGAAGACAGACAGGGTCATGAGGAGGAGAGAAGACAGACAGGGTCATGAGGAGGAGAGAGAAGACAGACAGGGTCATGAGGAGAGAGAAGACAGACAGGGTCATGAGGAGGAGAGAGAAGACAGACAGGGTCATGAGGAGGAGAGAAGACAGACAGGGTCATGAGGAGGAGAGAGAAGACAGACAGGGTCATGAGGAGAGAGAAGACAGACAGGGTCATGAGGAGGAGAGAGAAGACAGACAGGGTCATGAGGAGAGAGAAGACAGACAGGGTCATGAGGAGGAGAGAGAAGACAGACAGGGTCATGAGGAGGAGAGAGAAGACAGACAGGGTCATGAGGAGGAGAGAAGACAGACAGGGTCATGAGGAGGAGAGAGAAGACAGACAGGGTCATGAGGAGGAGAGAGAAGACAGACAGGGTCATGAGGAGAGAGAAGACAGACAGGGTCATGAGGAGAGAGAAGACAGACAGAGTCATGAGGAGGAGAGAAGACAGACAGGGTCATGAGGAGAGAGAAGACAGACAGGGTCATGAGGAGGAGAGAGAAGACAGACAGGGTCATGAGGAGGAGAGAGAAGACAGACAGGGTCATGAGGAGGAGAGAGAAGACAGACAGGGTCATGAGGAGAGAGAAGACAGACAGGGTCATGAGGAGGAGAGAGAAGACAGACAGGGTCATGAGGAGAGAGAAGACAGACAGGGTCATGAGGAGGAGAGAGAAGACAGACAGGGTCATGAGGAGGAGAGAGAAGACAGACAGGGTCATGAGGAGGAGAGAAGACAGACAGAGTCATGAGGAGGAGAGAGAAGACAGACAGGGTCATGAGGAGAGAGAAGACAGACAGGGTCATGAGGAGAGAGAAGACAGACAGGGTCATGAGGAGAGAGAAGACAGACAGGGTCATGAGGAGGAGAGAGAACGTCTCTCTAACTGGGGGGTGTCTGAAAGAAGCTGACCTTCTAAGAATTCACCATTCTACCTTTAAATTGGAAATGTCATTAAATTCATGTTTTATAGCTTTACTTGACTTCACACTTGACTGCTGGAACTGTGGTTATTTCAAGCCTGAATAACTCTAGCAGAGTAGAAGCACTGTACTCATACACACACTGAGGGGAGGAGAGAGGGGAGGGGAACTGGTAGTATAGATCATTGAGGGTAGAGGTACGATCAATCAGGCTACATGGAAACCAAGTAGAAACATCAGTAGAGGATCCATGAGATGAGGTGCTGGGATGGTCAGAGTGAGAGGAGTGTCCAGGTGGTACTCACAGGTAGTTGGCTAAGTTGTGCTCTTGTAAGGTATGTGTCTCAAAGCCGTGAGGCGTCGTGTCAAAGTAGTCGTTGCCAATGCCACAGATGAAACATTTGGTCTGAGGATCGAACATGACAAACATTCAGCGACTCATTTCCTGTTTTTAGTCTGACACAAACCATCATAAATCATCTTTCCCCTTTCACAAAGTTTCCCCTGACCTCCATGTCCTCCTTCACTTGCTCCTGTTGGTCTCTCAGCTCTCCGAACGCGTCAATGATCAGACCTGAGGACACAGAGCAGAGTCCTCGTCACACACGCTCCCTCACGTCACACACTGTCTCTCTAAGCTGTGAAGCTTCTCCTGCTCTGGGTTGTTTCTGGGAAGGACTGGAAGGTTCAACCAGGCTGGGGGTGACTGTGGATCTGAGGACAGCCAGGCTTGCTGTGTGAAGCTGACCTTAACGCACACCCTCGTCCTCCTGACTGATCTCTCCACAGGGACGTCCAGCCATTGGAGAGATGGGAGACTTTGACTCCAGAGAAGCCAATGTGACTTTGACACGGCTGGTATCAACCTGACACACACATACAAACAAACACACACGCCCACACAGACAGACACACACACACTCCGGCCTTACCCTGGATGATGGCCAGCAGGATGACGATGACAAAGAAGAAGAAGGTGATGTCGAAGAGGATGCGGTACAGCTCGTACGGGTCGCCCGCCGGGTCCTCGATCTCGTCCCCGATGCCCCCCCCGGCACGCACGCCCACGTACATGTGGAAAAGGTAGCACTGAGAGGGGGGGGGGGGGATGGGGAGAGAGAGAGAGAGAGAGAGAGAGAGAGAGAGAGAGAGAGAGAGAGAGAGAGAGAGAGAGAGAGAGAGAGAGAGAGAGAGAGAGAGAAATGTCATCTGAACTAGGTCAGAGGGAAATATGTAACATTCCCACAAATATGTGTTGAATCAGATGATGTAGGTTGTAAATAGGCAGACTAGATTCAACTCCATTATTTTGTTGCTGCAATAACTTCTCATAGATGACAACACACTCCTGTTTCAACAGAACCCTACATATACATACAGCCATCACTGTCACCATGTCCTCATGTCCACCTCACTGTCACCATGTCCTCATGTCCACCTCACTGTCCTCATGTCCACATCACTGTCATCATGTCCTCCTCACTGTCACCATGTCCTCATGTCCACCTCACTGTCACCATGTCCACCTCACTGTCACCATGTCATCATGTCCACCTCACTGTCACCATGTCCTCATGTCACCTCACTGTCATCATGTCCACCTCACTGTCACCATGTCCTCATGTCCACCTCACTGTCATCATGTCCTCATGTCCACCTCACTGTCACCATGTCCACCTCACTGTCACCATGTCCTCATGTCCACCTCACTGTCATCATGTCCACCTCACTGTCACCATGTCCTCATGTCCACCTCACTGTCACCATGTCCACCTCACTGTCATCATGTCCTCATGTCCACCTCACTGTCACCATGTCCACCTCACTGTCACCATGTCATCATGTCCTCCTCACTGTCACCATGTCCTCATGTCCACCTCACTGTCATCATGTCCTCCTCACTGTCACCATGTCCATCTCACTGTCACCATGTCCTCATGTCCACCTCACTGTCACCATGTCCTCATGTCCTCCTCACTGTCACCATGTCATCATGTCCACCTCACTGTCACCATGTCCTCATGTCCACCTCACTGTCATCATGTCCTCATGTCCTCCTCACTGTCACCATGTCCTCATGTCCTCCTCACTGTCACCATGTCATCATGTCCACCTCACTGTCACCATGTCCTCATGTCCACCTCACTGTCACCATGTCCTCATGTCCTCCTCACTGTCACCATGTCCACCTCACTGTCATCATGTCCTCATGTCCACCTCACTGTCACCATGTCCACATCACTGTCACCATGTCCTCATGTCCACCTCACTGTCACCATGTCCTCATGTCCACCTCACTGTCATCATGTCCACCTCACTGTCACCATGTCCTCATGTCCACCTCACTGTCACCATGTCCTCATGTCCATCTCACTGTCACCATGTCCTCATGTCCACCTCACTGTCACCATGTCCTCATGTCCACCTCACTGTCACCATGTCCTCATGTCCTCCTCACTGTCACCATGTCATCATGTCCACCTCACTGTCATCATGTCATCATGTCCTCCTCACTGTCACCATGTCATCATGTCCACCTCACTGTCACCATGTCCTCATGTCCACCTCACTGTCATCATGTCCTCATGTCCTCCTCACTGTCACCATGTCCTCATGTCCACCTCACTGTCATCATGTCATCATGTCCTCCTCACTGTCACCATGTCATCATGTCCACCTCACTGTCACCATGTCCTCATGTCCACCTCACTGTCACCATGTCCTCATGTCCTCCTCACTGTCACCATGTCCACCTCACTGTCATCATGTCCTCATGTCCACCTCACTGTCACCATGTCCACATCACTGTCACCATGTCCTCATGTCCACCTCACTGTCACCATGTCCACCTCACTGTCACCATGTCCTCATGTCCACCTCACTGTCACCATGTCCACATCACTGTCACCATGTCCTCATGTCCACCTCACTGTCACCATGTCCACATCACTGTCACCATGTCCTCATGTCCACCTCACTGTCATCATGTCCTCCTCACTGTCACCATGTCCTCACGTCCACCTCACTGTCACCATGTCATCATGTCCACCTCACTGTCATCATGTCCTCCTCACTGTCACCATGTCCTCACGTCCACCTCACTGTCATCATGTCCTCCTCACTGTCACCATGTCCTCATGTCCACCTCACTGTCATCATGTCCTCCTCACTGTCACCATGTCCTCACGTCCACCTCACTGTCATCATGTCCTCATGTCCACCTCACTGTCATCATGTCCTCATGTCCACCTCACTGTCACCATGTCCTCATGTCCACCTCACTGTCACCATGTCCTCATGTCCTCCTCACTGTCACCATGTCATCATGTCCACCTCACTGTCACCATGTCCTCATGTCCTCCTCACTGTCACCATGTCATCATGTCCACCTCACTGTCACCATGTCCTCATGTCCACCTCACTGTCATCATGTCCTCATGTCCACCTCACTGTCACCATGTCCTCATGTCCTCCTCACTGTCACCATGTCATCATGTCCACCTCACTGTCACCATGTCCTCATGTCCTCCTCACTGTCACCATGTCCACCTCACTGTCATCATGTCCTCATGTCCACCTCACTGTCACCATGTCCACATCACTGTCACCATGTCCTCATGTCCACCTCACTGTCACCATGTCCACATCACTGTCACCATGTCCTCATGTCCACCTCACTGTCATCATGTCCTCCTCACTGTCACCATGTCCTCACGTCCACCTCACTGTCATCATGTCCTCCTCACTGTCATCATGTCATCACGTCCACCTCACTGTCACCATGTCCTCACGTCCACCTCACTGTCATCATGTCCTCCTCACTGTCATCATGTCATCACGTCCACCTCACTGTCACCATGTCATCACGTCCACCTCACTGTCACCATGTCATCACGTCCACCTCACTGTCACCATGTCATCACGTCCACCTCACTGTCATCATGTCCTCATGTCCACCTCACTGTCACCATGTCCTCATGTCCTCCTCACTGTCACCATGTCCTCATGTCCTCCTCACTGTCACCATGTCCTCATGTCCACCTCACTGTCACCATGTCCTCATGTCCTCCTCACTGTCACCATGTCCACCTCACTGTCATCATGTCCTCATGTCCACCTCACTGTCACCATGTCCACATCACTGTCACCATGTCCTCATGTCCACCTCACTGTCATCATGTCCTCCTCACTGTCACCATGTCATCACGTCCACCTCACTGTCACCATGTCATCACGTCCACCTCACTGTCATCATGTCCTCATGTCCACCTCACTGTCATCATGTCATCATGTCCTCCTCACTGTCACCATGTCATCATGTCCACCTCACTGTCATCATGTCCTCATGTCCACCTCACTGTCATCATGTCCTCCTCACTGTCACCATGTCATCACGTCCACCTCACTGTCACCATGTCCTCATGTCCACCTCACTGTCATCATGTCCTCATGTCCACCTCACTGTCATCATGTCCACCTCACTGTCACCATGTCATCATGTCCACCTCACTGTCACCATGTCCTCATGTCCACCTCACTGTCCTCATGTCCACATCACTGTCATCATGTCCACCTCACTGTCACCATGTCCTCATGTCCTCCTCACTGTCACCATGTCATCATGTCCACCTCACTGTCACCATGTCCTCATGTCCACCTCACTGTCATCATGTCCTCCTCACTGTCACCATGTCCTCATGTCCACCTCACTGTCACCATGTCCACCTCACTGTCACCATGTCCTCATGTCCACCTCACTGTCACCATGTCCACATCACTGTCACCATGTCCTCATGTCCACCTCACTGTCACCATGTCCACATCACTGTCACCATGTCCTCATGTCCACCTCACTGTCATCATGTCCTCCTCACTGTCACCATGTCCTCACGTCCACCTCACTGTCATCATGTCCTCCTCACTGTCACCATGTCATCACGTCCACCTCACTGTCACCATGTCCTCACGTCCACCTCACTGTCATCATGTCCTCCTCACTGTCACCATGTCATCACGTCCACCTCACTGTCATCATGTCCACCTCACTGTCATCATGTCCTCATGTCCACCTCACTGTCATCATGTCCACCTCACTGTCATCATGTCCACCTCACTGTCATCATGTCCTCATGTCCACCTCACTGTCATCATGTCCACCTCACTGTCATCATGTCCTCATGTCCACCTCACTGTCATCATGTCCACCTCACTGTCACCATGTCCACATCACTGTCACCATGTCCTCATGTCCACCTCACTGTCCTCATGTCCTCCTCACTGTCATCATGTCCTCATGTCCACCTCACTGTCACCATGTCCACCTCACTGTCACCATGTCCTCATGTCCACCTCACTGTCATCATGTCCTCATGTCCACCTCACTGTCACCATGTCCACCTCACTGTCACCATGTCCTCATGTCCAACTCACTGTCATCATGTCGTCACACTTCATATCTGGCTCAGCCTCGTCTTCACTCTTGTTATAGAACTTGCGGAAGAAGTTGAACGCGACCACAGTGTAGAGGTACACCACCACCGCCAGCAGGCCCACCGTCAAGACCAGCTGTAGGACACACACACACACACAGGTAACACCTCTCCCCTCAGCAACAGAGTTACAGGTTAAAAGTGCCCCCTAGTGGCTGAAGGGGGCAGGGCAGGGTGTGATCCATACCTGTTTGCCGTTGTGCGTCACAGAGGACAGGATGGTGCGCAGGGTCTTGAAGCCCATGGCGATGTCCAGCAGGTGAGCAGCAAAGAAGAAGTTGTTGTAGTGTCCCAGGATGGACATGGTCGTATACCACACCAGGTACAGGAAAGACTGCACCAAAACAACCAATTAGAGCACGCCAATAACACACACAATTGTACGTCGACCAATCACATTATTTTATTGCACTCACATTATCTGTGAACACCACGCCCAGCTTCCAGATATGGTACTTGGTGTCGATAGAGCTGAGCCTGTAGGTAGTGGTTGTAGCAGGTAAAAAATGTATAGTTTTATCACCACGTCTGCTGGTAGTTGTGTGGTTGTGTGTGGTTGTGGCCTGCTTCTCAGGGCATCTCACCAGGATAGCAGTGAAGCCTCCTTCAGCACCGTCTCCTCGGTGGGGTTGAAGTCCAGGGCACTCTTGTCCAATCCCAGCAGCTCTGCGATCCTCTCGGCTCCGTACAGATCTCCGTACTTGTTGATCACCTACACATTCACAGCAGGCAGCCGTGAGCCCAGGCCTAACTGTCTGGCCAAGTTACACGGATCACAGGGATGGGTGAAGGCTACTTACTTTGCGTTTCACAAACTTGTCCCAGTAGTTGTTAGGGAAGGAACTGCGAAGAGGAGGATTGAAAATTAATTGAGGAAACCAACACACCACTGTGATTCACAGGCTGCACAGTTAGAGACCCCTCTCCTACCCTCCTCTTCCCCTCCTACCCTCCTCTTTCCCTCCTACCCTCCTCTTCCCCTCCTCCCCTCCTCTTCCCCTCCTACCCTCCTCCTCCCCTCCTCTTCCCCTCCTACCCTCCTCCTCCCCTCCTCTTTCCCTCCTACCCTCCTCCTCCCCTCCTCTTCCCCTCCTACCCTCCTCCTCCCCTCCTCTTCCCCTCCTACCCTCCTCCACCCCTCCTCTTCCCCTCCTACCCTCCTCCTCCCCTCCTCTTCCCCTCCTACCCTCCTCCTCCCCTCCTCTTCCCCTCCTACCCTCCTCCTCCCCTCCTCTTCCCCTCCTACCCTCCTCCTCCCCTCCTCTTCCCCTCCTACCCTCCTCCTCCCCTCCTCTTTCCCTCCTACCCTCCTCCTCCCCTGCTCTTCCCCTCCTACCCTCCTCTTCCCCTCCCCCAGTCCTTACGGGCTGTTGATGACCAGCAGGGTTAGGGTTAGTCAGGATTAGGGTTAGGGTTAGTCAGGATTAGGGTTAGTTAGGGTGAGTTTGGTGTAAATACTTACGGGGTGTTGATGACCAGTCGGTCCCACTGGCCCTTGATGTCGTCATCTGATGGTTGCTCAGTGATGTAGAGACCGTCAAACTCCAGTTTCCTGGCGATCTCCTTCTCCCGCTTAAACACCACCAGGGGCACCTACCAGACAACACACACTCACTGTGTACGTGTGTGTACGTGGGCACCTACATGCATGTGTGTTTGTATGTGTGTGTGTGCGCGCACAGGTACAATACAGCTCTGGAAACATTTGAGAGACCATAACATTTTTCTTTCATTAAAAAAAAAGTTCATAAGGACAATTTGGAGTGAGGAACAGAAGGGTTTCATTTGCAGTGGCCTATCGTTCTTCACTCAAAATTGTTCTTTTTCAACTTTTTTTATAATTGAATGAAAAAGGTGCTCTAAATTTTGTCCAGAGCTGTATGTACTGTGTGTGTGTGTGTGTGTACCTTCAGGTAATAGTATCCCACCACACACAGGAACGAGATGATGGTGTGCAGGATGGCCAGGAAGCAGAGGGTGGGGGCCATGTAGCCAGTACTCTCCTGGAGGACGAAGTACTCAGATGAGCCTTCCTCCGGCCCCCCATCTCCTCTCCAGGGGTCGTCCTCCTCAGATTCATCCCCTGTCACCTGACCACCACAGGAAACAACACCAGCCAATCAGATTAGAAACAAGAACGAATCACCTGATCCTTGGAGGAAAAGTCACTTACTTTGTAGAACAGCAGAATGAAGTTGATGGCGAAAGCAACAAACAGCGCCAGGAAGCGAAGGTTGTAGAAGTTGCGGGCTAGGTAGTTCTGGAGAGACAACGTATCACTCAGGAACCCGTCTCTTCACACTAAAGTCAAATCACACAGATTCATCCACAGACAGGTTCAGTATCTGGCCTCACCAGCATCTTGGTCTGGTAGATCTCCATCCCAGCGAAGAAGCTGGTCATGAAGGCCTCTGGGCTCCCCTTCTTGTGGCTGGGCCTCTTCTTAGGAGGCTTCCTCTCCTCCTCCACCGGGGGCTCCGCCTGGACGTCCTCCCTGGCCTTGTCCGAGTCCCTCTTCTCTCCGTCCTCTGAGCTGGAGCACACACACACACAGTCTTAGACAGTAGGAAGTGTGTGCGGTCCAGAACAGACTGTACCAGTGGAACCAGAACAGGTGAGACTGTGGGGGACAGAGCAGTAACTCACTCTGCCTTCTCGGGCTCTGCTCTGGGCTCTCCCTCTGGACTCCCACTCCTCGCAGCCTCCTAGAGACAGACAGGTTCACGAGCAGCTCATGTTCACTTCATCATGTCAAGCAAAGCCCATCCACAAGGGAGGTATACTGTTATACCGTTGATATGGAAAAAGTGTATGTGTGTGTCCTGTTTCTGTGTGGGTTCCTGTATGTATATGTGTGTTAGTGCATGTATGTGTGTGTGTGTGTGCGACAAGGACCCACACAGACCTGAGCCTTCTTCTGCCTGACGGCACTAGCTATGGAGGGGGCGTCGACCCCCACCACCTCGGCCACGTCCCCCAGGCCTGGCTCCGCCCCCTGCTTGCCCCCCTCCCTCCGGCCCTGCGTGGCCAGCAGCTCCGCCATCAGCTCCGCCTCCGCACACTCCCCCTGCGCCAGGCCCCTCTGCTCCAGCACCGCCAGCTCACTCGCCTCCAGCTTCTCCGCCTCCAGCACGTCGCCGTGGATACCAAACTGGGTGGGGTCGGGCATGTTTCCGAGGATGTCGGTCACCTTCATGTTCCTGGCGCCCTCCACCAGCCCGCCCCCGAACATGGTGGTCCACAGGATGTGGAAGAACCCCCAGACCAGGCTGTGGAGGAGGTGGAGGAGACCCGTGAGAATCACCCAGAAGAAGGAGAAGAATCCTCGCACCATCTCCCTCAAGCTCATCTTCCTGAAGCGACGGTACTGCCGCCGCATGCTCCTCAGGGTGAGCAGCTGGCGCAGGCTGGACACACTCTTCCTCAGGGAGGCACAGGCCACGGTGAAGGCCGAGGAAGACTCCAGCAGGGCGCTCTCCTCTTCTTCCTCGCCCTCCTCCCCCACACTCTGCCTGTCCTCCTCCTCCTCCTCAGGGCGCTCCGCTGCGTCCGGCTCCGAGATCTGAGAGGCCAGCTGCATCTCGAAGATGGTGTCCTCGCAGAAGTTGACGAATAGCTCCATCTTCTCGCTCTCCCCGCCCTCGTTCACCACGTCGAAGATGAACTGCCTCTTGGACTCCTTCACCTGGGGCTTCTCCCACTGGGTCCGGCTGGACTCGCTGATCTCAAAGTAGACCCTCTCGATGCGCTTGGCCCCACCCATGATCTCGATGCGGCCCAGGTAGGGCTCAAAGTAGCTGAGGACGCTCTCCGCCAGGTCCAAGAAGGTGGCCAGGCGGGGGTCGTGAGGCATGTGCTCCGACAGGTTGGTCAGCAGGACGGCCACGTTAAAGCCGATGTCCTTGGCCGGCTCGTGGAAACGCTCCACAAACTCTGGGTAGTTAAACATGTCATTCTCGTCCGCCTCAGTGCAGGAGAGGAGGAACTCGATCTCTGACTGGGAGTACTGCTTCTGGTTCTCCATGGACTTCTGGAACTCCTTCTTGGAGATGACCCCCTTGCTGTCTGGGTCGTACTCCTTGAAGCTGTCGGAGGTGGTCAGGTCCTTCAGCTTCAGGAACATGTCGAAGAACTTGAGGATCATCTCCACGTTGTTAGAAGATTCCACCAGCGTGTCCACCATCTGCTTGCCGATTGTTCCGTTGACAACGTTTCCTACGCGAGGACACAAGGTGTAAACAGAACACACAACAGCTGAACCTTCTCTCCTCATATTTGCTAACAAAAACCTTTTTGATTGAATTTAATTTCTCTATAATGAAAACTATGCAGAGAGAGATTTGATTAGTCAAAACAGCAATATGTTGGGAGCTTATGCTCTTGGCTCGCTAACGTGGTCTAAACCAATCATGAGGAGGCAGCAGCTGACCTTCCAGCAGCGACAACATCATCACGATCATGTCCTTCTGCAGGTCCAGCAGCTCCTTCAGTAACTCGATCTGGCTGGAGTCCTGTGGGGACAGAGACACACCAGCACCTTTACTGGCAGAACAGAGCAGATGAACTGCAGGAGCGGTGTGTCACACGGCCTTCAGGAGGGTGAACATGTATGAGCAAAGAGAGACCTCTAGTGGCTGCACGCATGTGGTTTGTGAGACAGCATTTACCAAATACTTAATGACCTTTGGTTCCATTACACTCAGTTGGAAAGCTGGGTTAGTAGAGGTGGGAAAGACATGGACAGTAGAGACAGTAGAGGCATTAGAGACAGTAGAGGCCATAGAGGCAGTAGATGCCGTAGAGGCAGTAGAGGTACTGTGATGGTGGTGTTACCTGTGACAGCTTCATCTGCATGTTGGCAAACACGTGCAGGAAACCCACCACTGCGTCCCACAGCCTGCTGTGAGCCAGGCTCTGCTGGTTCCCTATGCATGGACCCTGAGGACACACACACACAGCATCATCCTCACACCAACACACACACATTTCCTCGAAACAAAAACATTCTTGCACACTGTTCCGTGTACGTGGGGTCATAGAGATGTTGACAGGCAGGGTACCTGGATGTACTCGGTGAGGGAGTTGAAGATCTGCTTGGCTACAGCCAAGGCTCTGGAGAGGTTCCTCTGACCAGCTTCATCCATCACATCCTTCCCAGAGTAGTACCAGTAGAAGTCACTGATGGACTCCTGACAGGACGATGGGTAAACAAGCATGTAAACAACTTAGTCACACATATCACCCATGTTCCTCAGAGTGTGAATTATTGTTCATCAGTGTGTGTGTGTATGTGGAACTGTTGCTGTTTAAGTGTGTGTGTGTTGTACCTGCAGTCTGAGAAGGTAGTCCACTGTGCTGATGATAATATTGACAGTGGTGGTGTTCCCTGTCTGAGTCCTCAGGAAGTTTTGAAAGTCTTCAGAAGAATAGCATAATATCAGATAGAACAAATAAAGGGGTAAACATATCCAGGAACTGTTGCATGTGAGGTTATCCTGCTATCTTGTACTGTACATACAGTACGGTAAATAGGATCTTTGTGTCCTACCGTTATTGTGGCCCTCACAGAGCAGCTGCAGGAACCTGAAGAGGTCCTTAGTGAACTCATCGTTCTGCAGGACCTTGGAACCTGCGGACAGGAGATGAGGTTGACGCCTGGCCCCTCAATGGTGAGAAGGTCTCCAACCCTCACCCCTCCTACCTAGGCACCCTAGCCCCTAACCCACCCCATCCCACCCCTCTCCTACCCAGGCACCCTAGCCCCTGACCACCCCCACCCCTCCTACCCAGGCACCCTAGCCCCTGACCAACCCCATCCCACCCCTCCTACCCAGGCACCTTAGCCTCTACCCACCCTTCCCCATCTCACCCCTCCTCTAAGCCACCACATCACCTGACCAGCACTACTGTCTATTACTCCAGCTGCAGGCCTTGCATGGAGAGTGCTGTAGAAGCACACCATCAGCACAATACCACTTTGACTGGATACAGGCTCCATACACGCAATGACTACAGGAATAAAACAATTGGGGCCAGCTTTTTTGTCTTGTACTTAGAACACAAACAAAGCTTTGAGAATTGTATTCGTATTAAGTTTCTACAAAACTGGTAATGGTTAGTATAATCAACATAAAGACACATACAATATCACACATAGACAACAGGCACTAACTTACTTAAGAAGTATAGAGATAAAGACAGAGAGAGACAGAGAGACACAAAAAGAAAGAGACAGAGAGAGACACAGCGAGAGAGAGAGACACAAAGAGAGAGAGAGAGAGACACAGAAAGAGAGATAGAGAGAGAGAAACAGAGAGAGAGAGTGAGTTTGGGGGTTGTTGACTTGATGGGTTCAGTCCAGATGTCATTAAAGAGCATGCAGGTGTTCCTTCCAGACCAGAACAAGAAGACAAGGACAGGGTTAGGGAGTAGGGAGAGGGATGGGGGGTAGAGGAAGACAGGAAGGTGAATGGGGGGAGGAGGATGAGAGTGTGGGGGTAGAGGAGGGAGGGAGGGAGGGAAGGAGGGAGGGTCTGGGCTGAGAGGAGCAATCAGGGTGGCAGCATTGCGAAATGAGTAGAATCTAAACCGTGTATTTACCCCGCTCACTCACGTTGACTGCGACCGATGAGTTATAAAAATGATAAGAGGAAAACAAACAAACAAAAAAAGCAGACATAAGCAAAGGAGAAGACACTGAGATTCAGTAAGAAGTAGGAACAAGAGAGAGAGAGACAGATACTGTAGTTATACGGTCATGACTCTGCTAGGCTCTAGGGGCATCAACATGCTATGTTACAGAGTCTATCCAGGAAGGGTTCTGCAGTTTGGCAGTCTGTGTTGGACTGGGTGGTGAAACAGTACGGGATTAACAGTCACCATCACTTATGCCTGATCGCATGGGGTGAGAATGAGGTGGAGTATGCATGAGAACATATCCATATCTACTGTATGCCCTCTATGAGGTCCAATGGTCCATGGAGAGGCCCCGGTGGGCTGGGAGCTTCGGGTATAAACAGTTCAGGTTTGGTGGGATATAAGCGTCAGCACTCAGACAGCAACATACAGTAGCACAGGACCCCCTCTGGGATGAACACACGTATGACAAGGACACGCGTGACACGTGACATGGAGATGTTCCAGCACAAACAAAAGAGCGTGCATCGCCATGCTAATGCTGCACCATGTGTCTTGGGAGCCAATCACAGGCCTTATTTTCTAACAAGACAGAGGCATGGGCCAATCATTAGCTGATGGGAGGAATAGATGACCATCAACTGTTTTCCTATAGGCTTCTGTTATTGCTAGGCAGGTCCGGTTCTTCTGATGTAAAATAGAAATAGAGCTTCTACCAGAAACATAGATCGAGGGGGTCGGGGTTGGGGAAGGGATCAGGATGCAATCACCAGTCCTTCACATGTGCTCGTTATATCTGACGTTATATCTGACGTTATATCTGACGTTAGAGATCAAGCTCAGAAGCTGAGAACCAGGAAGTTGTGTCTAACTGTGGTGATGCAACATGGTTCAGCATTGGACAACATCACCGAGTGAGCTCATATTTCAATGGTTGGAAGAGATTACAGTGTTTAATGAGTTAATACTAAACAAGTTTCTGTTTCATTGAAGTGTGTTGGGAAAACGTTTCCTCAAGGCCTACATTCTACCTTCTGCTTTCATCAGGTCTACCTCTGCTTCATCAGGTCTACCTCTGCTTTCATCAGGTCTACCTCTGCTTCATCAGGTCTACCTCTGCTTTCATCAGGTCTACCTCTGCTTCATCAGGTCTACCTCTGCTTTCATCAGGTCTACCTCTGCTTCATCAGGTCTACCTCTGCTTCCATCAGGTCTACCTCTGCTTCCATCAGGTCTACCTCTGCTTCCATCAGGTCTACCTCTGCTTCCATCAGGTCTACCTCTGCTTTCATCAGGTCTACCTCTGCTTTCATCAGGTCTACCTCTGCGTTCATCAGGTCTACCTCTGCGTTCATCAGGTCTACCTCTGCGTTCATCAGGTCTACCTCTGCGTTCATCAGGTCTACCTCTGCTTTCATCAGGTCTACCTCTGCTTTCATCAGGTCTACCTCTGCTTCCATCAGGTCTACCTCTGCTTCCATCAGGTCTACCTCTGCTTCATCAGGTCTACCTCTGCTTCATCAGGTCTACCTCTGCTTTCATCAGGTCTACCTCTGCTTTCATCAGGTCTACCTCTGCTTTCATCAGGTCTACCTCTGCTTTCATCAGGTCTACCTCTGCTTTCATCAGGTCTACCTTTGCTTTCATCAGGTCTACCTCTGCGTTCATCAGGTCTACCTCTGCTTTCATCAGGTCTACCTCTGCTTTCATCAGGTCTACCTCTGCTTTCATCAGGTCAGGTCTACCTCTGCTTTCATCAGGTCTACCTCTGCTTTCCTCAGGTCTACCTCTGCTTCATCAGGTCTACCTCTGCTTCCATCAGGTCTACCTCTGCTTCCATCAGGTCTACCTCTGCTTCCAACAGGTCTACCTCTGCTTCCATCAGGTCTACCTCTGCTTTCATCAGGTCTACCTCTGCTTTCATCAGGTCTACCTCTGCTTTCATCAGGTCTACCTCTGCTTCCATCAGGTCTACCTCTGCTTCCATCAGGTCTACCTCTGTTTTCACCAGGTCTACCTCTGCTTCATCAGGTCTACCTCTGCTTTCATCCAGGTCTAGGCAGCACCTTGATAACAGATAACAGTCCTTCTGTGTGAGGAGGTGTGTGGGTCAACGCTGGGACTATGTCCTCCCCTCTCACTTACCTGATCCCTCCTCCGTCACCATTCCCAGACCCTCTGCCTTGTTCTGACGCTCAAAGGCGTTCAGGTCCAGGACACTGGGAGTTTGGACAGAAACACAGCAGGCGGGGATTTATCTCATACTCTCAGGTACAGGAAATGTTACGATTCCAGGTACAGTAAAACTAACTCTGCAGTTGAACTAGACAAGCAATGTGTTCTGCGCTTCACCTGCAAGACTGCATCAGTCCTGATAAACTCTTAAAAAACCCAGCATCTCGCTTTTCCTTCAGGTAGTCCAGCATTTTCTGTGAGAGAAGAAAGGGAAGATTATAAGAGAGAACACAGCAGGGCTGCTGAGGGCCTAGGGGGCCTGGGGGGTCTGACAGAGTGGGGGTCTGGGGGATCTGGTCTGCACCAGCATGGTGGAAGGGTTACCCCTGCACCAGCATGGTGGAAGGGTTACCCCTGCACCAGCATGGTGGAAGGGTTACCTAACGCACCAGTATGGTGGAAGGGTTACCTGCTGCACCAGCATGGTGGAAGGGTTACCTGCTGCACCAGCATGGTGGAAGGGTTACCTGCTGCACCAGCATGGTGGAAGGGTTACCTGCTGCACCAGCATGATGGAAGGGTTACCTGCTGCACCAGCATGGTGGAAGGGTTACCTGCTGCACCAGCATGATGGAAGGGTTACCTGCTGCACCAGCATGGTGGAAGGGTTACCTGCTGCACCAGCATGGTGGAAGGGTTACCTGACACACCAGCATGCTGGAAGGTTTACCTGCTGCACCAGTATGTTGCCTCCGTTCAGGATGGAGATGCCCAGCTGGAGGGAGAAGGTCACCATGGGACCAAGTTGACCTGGGAAACAACAAGCAATCACTGCAACTGGACCAATGATGGTGTGGCCTTGTTACCCTCGAGACCAGGATCCCCTGGCTCTTTACTACCCTGGAGCTTGCTTTACTACCCTGGAGCTTGCTTTACTACCCTGGAGCTTGCTTTACTACCCTGGAGCTTGCTTTACTACCCTGGAGCTTGCTTTACTACCCTGGAGCTTGCTTTACTACCCTGGAGCTTGCTTTACTACCCTGGAGACCAGGATCCCCAAAATAATGCTAAACTAATACAAATTATGTGTGAGCGTCATCCTGTACCTTTGCTGGCGCTGATCATTTGCAGCACCATCTGAGCAGCCCCTCTGTCATGGAGTCTGGCCTGCTGGTACAACGTCTTCTGCTTCTCCATCTCCTTCTCCTGCACAACAAACATCACGGTCACGCCTGTCAGTACCTGCTCATCCAGCCAGGATACAGATCAGGAAAATGTTTCTGAACCTCAAAGGTTTTCTCTTTCCCCTCCTCCTCTTCCTCCTCCTCGTCTTCAGCACAGCTCTGGGGGAGAAGAGCAGAGAGGAGTCAGCTGGTGAGAGGGCTGAGCACCAACGCAGGCGACATCTGTAAAACAACTGTGTACCTTGGCCATCATGTCTGCGTACGCAATATACAGAGGATCCTCCTCCAACGAGCTGGAAACAGAACACACAGTGGATGAGATCAGAAATGACTCTGAAATGAACATCAGCTGTCTGGTGATGATGTCTGAGGTGCTTCGTCTCAGCTACGTGAGACGTGAAAGTGAGACACTGGCTCCGTTGACAGGGCAGGAACATTCCAGCAGTGATTTAGTTAAGGAGACAGTTTATCTGCTAAGGGACGTTCCTGCAGCATTACACAGCACAGACGGACTGGCAGTGCGAGTGCCAGGTGTGTGTGTGTGAGAGCATGTATGAGTGTGAGTGACTGTGTGTATTAGTACGTGTGCGTGAATGTGTGTGTGTGTATGTGTGAGTAGCCTTGTTTTACAACCCTTAAGGGAACCAAAATCCACACAATGACGATAAACTAAGAAACACTTGACATTGTGGGTACATTTTCCTGGTTCCCCCAACTTCCAAGTGCTAGGGTTTTTTAGGGGGGGTTAGAATTGTAATTATATTAAGGGGTGGGGAGGTTATGGTTAGGGAAAACACAAGGACAGATACAGGAGCCACAAGACGTGTGTTTACCTGCACTCCGTGAGAGCGTTGTGACTGAAATGCAGGATGAGCTGATGAAGAGGGTCTGGCTGTTTGTCTGCCTCTTCCTCCTCCTCTTCCTCAAGCTGTGTCTTCTGTTAGACACACACACACACACATCAGCACACTGCGAGACTAACCCTCACACACATCAGCACACTGCGAGACTAACCCTCACACACATCAGCACACTGCGAGACTAGCCCTCACACACATCAGCACACTGCAAGACTAACCCTCACACACATCAGCACACTGCGAGACTAGCCCTCACACACATCAGCACACCGCGAGACCAGCCCTCACAGCTGCCACCACACCACCCTGAGCAGTGAGCCTTCTAGGTTATATATTACACTCTACACACAAAAGTCACATTGAAAGTAAAAAGTAGTGAAGTAAAAGGCTAGGGGAGAAGCAACATTTGGTGTGTTGCTGTCCGTCGGTCGATATGGACACCACTGTTCTCTCCTTGCCTCTGAGACTACGTGAGAAGAGGCAGAAATACCAAAGATGACATTCCACTGCATCTCACTGAGCCCCAACAGGACATGCTTGCTCTGTGCAGTACATTACTCCATATACACACACATCAGTTTCACATGATCAGGATAGATTAAGGTATGGGATATCTAGCAGAGCATGCGGATACACACTTCACACACACCCACGGGTGAACATACACAAAGCAGCCAGATGAATCAGGGTTCAGGTGCGTGTGACAGGGGCAGGTGTGTGTGACAGGGGCAGGTGTGTGTGTCAGGGGCAGGTGTGTGTGTGTCAGGGTTCAGGTGTGTGTGTCAAGGGCAGGTGATGGCAGCATGCTTGTTAGCCCAGCCTACTCTGTCATGACCTGGTCTGAGCCAGCTACAGTCGACATCAAGCTACATCACTGGGTTGTCTCTGGACAACTATTTCAGCAGTTATGCACAATCTTTGCAAAGTTTCTTAGATTTTTTTTTGGGGGGGGGAGAGAATCTCTCTAACAAAGTTGTGCAAAAAGCAGACCTTTTAAGGCCACCTCAAAAGCTTTCAAAACAACATATTCCCCAAAAGGCATGAAAGCGAGAGCAGAAAAGTCAGAGAAAAGACAGTATGCCTTCCATGACTGTCGTCAGTAAGCTGCAGCATTAGTTCTGGATGCTGCCTCACCTGTGGGGGGGCGTGGCTTCAGGACAACACAAACACACAGCTACAGGCTCTGACATCACGGCTGATGTCATGCACGCCCTCTAGGGGCGGCAGTCTAACACACCGGTAGGGCGACACTGAGCCACAGCAGAACATGACGGCCGGCGCCCAAAGCCCCGCCCAGGCTGCAGGAGCAGGACACTGGAGGTGAGGACAGGAGGGGCTGTCCCCCCACAGAAACACACAGAGCAGTGGGCACCACGTTACTTACTGCCAGGTCCTGAACTAGCTTCTCTTCAAAAGAGTAGGTCTCCGTCTCTATCCATATTCTCTGATAGGCCAGGAGGAAGAGGTTAATAGAACGATGCCTGGGGAGGAGGAGGGACAGGAGCAGGGCAGTGGAGCAGAAGGAGAGAGGAGGAGGAGGAAGGGGAGGGGGAGAAGGAGGAGAGAGGAGGAGGAGGAAGGGGAGGGGGAGAAGGAGGAGAGAGGAGGAGGAGGAAGGGGAGGGGGAGAAGGAGGAGAGAGGAGGAGGAGGAAGGGGAGGGGGAGAAGGAGGAGAGAGGAGGAGGAGGAAGGGGAGGGGGAGAAGGAGGAGAGAGGAGGAAGGGGAGGGGGAGAAGGAGGAGAGAGGAGGAGGGCACACTAGTTAATACTGGTTAGTACAGGACACTGGCAAATCCAACTGGTCACCTTGAGGTGCAGATATATTTAGGTCATATCGGTTATACAGTAAAACAAAGATAAGATCTAACAAATATAGAAGTTCTCTAGTATATGAATGGAGGCTACACACAGTCAATGCTACAAGGGATGTTCAGATTCAGGCAGACCAGTCGAAACGCCACTGAGAACACTGAGTGTGGGAGTTAGCTACGGTCCCAGCACACGGCTAGAGCGGGGTCAGGGTCAGGGCAGGGTCAGGGCAGGGTCAGGCGCAGGGTCAGGGCAGGGTCAGGGCAGGGTCAGCAGGAGAGAACACGTTCTCCAGGCGTCACATTACCGTCAGCATGAAGAGCAGACTGTCACAGTCTGACTTCTCATACATTTTTTCCAGCCATAAACGTTGGTAGGCGATGAGGAAGTAATTATTATTTTTGTGCCTGAGGGGAGGTACAGTGGTTACATTCAGGACAAAACACAGCAGAACAGAGTGTGAGTGTGTGTTTCTATGTGTGTCAGCTATAAGGGTTACAGGAAACACATGAGCTGAAGATAGATCAGGTAGGGAATGAGAAGAGCACAGACCTTTCACAACAAAGATATACAGTTCCAGACATAAATAACAGAATACACAGAACCATCATTTCTGCCTTACTGTCCCGACTCAGTGTAAGCAGTAGCCCTGTGCATAAGACAGCCAATCACTCGCTCAAATGAGTCATCCCATCGCCAGGCGACAGCTGAGCGCACATTAAAGATGGCCACCCCCAGGTTGTACATAATTGTTTTCCCCCTCCCGCCTGTTTTCCCTCCTAGCGCTCTGTAACTGAGTTACAGTGCATCTGGGCATGAAATTGCTACTGTCCTTCTCCTATTCCTCGATAACAGCCCGCAGGCAAGACATTTGTCATACAGAGTGGGGGTGGGAAACTTCACATTAATACAGGGTCAGAGCCCAGGAAAAGCATAAGAGTTGTGATGTGGAGACAACTGGCGTAGCCGAGCTAGCACTGAGAAGAACAGCTACACGCTAAACGCTTATGGCCTCGTCTGCTGGCGTTTCATTAGCGGAGCTCTATTTTGTGAGGAGAGAGTGTGCTAGTGTAACAGCTGTAGTGGCGCAGCCCATCAGTTTAGCTTCCCCCAGATCTTTACCAACACCGGACTTCAAACTCGGGCACTCTGACCTACGAGCGTGACTACAAACAAACTACGCCACAGAAGAGCTAGTTCTTCACTGGCGCGGGTGGACTATTTATACTGAGGAGGAGGGACCTTCCCCATTCCCCTCTGCTACACTAGCTGGGAGTGGAAGGACCTCGTTAGGAAGCACAACGGAGGTGAAGGAGGGGGAGAGACAGAGGAGGTGCAGCTGTGGGTACCTGGGCAGGTTGTAGAGAGGAGCCATGCGGAAGCAGGCCACCACCGCTCGTTTCCTCTGCTTGGACAGCAGCTTCTGCCACACACACTTCTTAGACCTCAACGGCTGCTCCACCTAGCGCCGCCCCGGCACAGCACAGCAAGCACACCGTCACACCCGAGTTATCACTGACAGAGCTTCCAGAAGGTTCCTGAGAGGAGGAGTAAGGAGAGCAGACCTGCTCCAGGTTGAAGACCGCAGCGGAGATGCTCTGGACTCTCTCAACAGTCTTCTCTGGGTCTGGAGGGCCTCCGTTCTTCACCACCACATGGCGGTACAGGTTCAGCTGCCAGCGCACAGCAGGGTCTCCTGACTGGGGAGGGGAGGGGAGGCTGGGCATCGCTCACCACACTGTGTCTACCAGACTGTATCTACCAGACTGTGACTACCAGACTGTGTCTACCAGACTGCAGACTGTGTCTACCAGACTGTGTCTACCAGACTGTGTCTACCAGACTGTGTCTACCAGACTGTGACTACCAGACTGTGACTACCAGACTGTGTCTACCAGACTGTGTCTACCAGACTGTGTCTACCAGACTGTGTTTACCAGACTGTGTCTACCAGACTGTGTCTACCAGACTGTGTTTACCAGACTGTGACTACCAGACTGTGACTACCAGACTGTGACTACCAGACTGTGTCTACCAGACTGTGTCTACCAGACTGTGTCTACCAGACTGTGACTACCAGACTGTGACTACCAGACTGTGACTACCAGACTGTGTCTACCAGACTGTGTTTATCAGACTGTGTCTACCAGACTGTGTCTACCAGACTGTGTTTACCAGACTGTGTCTACCAGACTGTGTCTACCAGACTGTGTCTACCAGACTGTGTCTACCAGACTGTGACTACCAGACTGTGTCTACCAGACTGTGTTTACCAGACTGTGTTTACCAGACTGTGTTTACCAGACTGTGTCTACCACACTGTGTCTACCACACTGTGTCTACCAGACTATGTTTACCAGACTGTTTACCAGACTGTGTTTACAAGACTGTGTTTGGTAGACTGTGTCTACCAGACTGTGTTTACCAGACTGTGTTTACCAGACTGTGTTTACCAGACTGTGTCTACCAGACTGTGTTTACCAGACTGTGTTTACCAGACTGTGTCTACCAGACTGTGTCTACCAGACTGTGTTTACCAGACTGTGTCTACCAGACTGTGTCTACCAGGCTGTGTCTACCAGACTGTGTTTACCAGACTGTGTCTACCAGACTGTGTCTACCAGACTGTAACAGAATACTGGTCCACTGACCTTCACCTGCAGGTGCAGGTTCTGTCGGAGGTGCTCCTTGACCTCCTCGTCTGAGTCTTTCTGTGAAGAGAACACAAACACAGACTTCACTCACCGAACCTCACATGTCAGTTAGGTAAGCTGTGGGACCCTAGACCCCAGAACCAGCCCAGTCTAACCCTAACCCCAGCCCCAGCCCAGACCCAGCCCAGTCCCAGCCCCAGCCCCAGGCCCAGCCCCAGGCATCCTCACCAGGCCGTAGCGGGTCTTGGCCAAAGAGATGAGCTCCTGGTCTCCGGGGGTGCACATGTTGAGGCCGATGGGCAGCATCTTCTTCAGCGCCGCCACGATCAGCGAGGTCTGGACGGAGTAGAACTCCCCTCGGCGCTTCCTGTGTTTCCTCTCCTGGTCCTGCCCCCCTGCCTGCCCCCCTGCCTGCCCCCGACACAAAAAACCTCCCTGAAGCAGACTGGAACTGTCATAGGCTGGACATCAGATAAGGTGCACTTTAACGCTGTGTTCACACCAAACTCAAAGCAAATTATTTGCGCGAATGAAGCAAATTATTTGCGCAAATGAAGCAAATTTTCGTTTCGCATTCTTTTGTGTTTATTCGCGCAAATCACTAGGAGCCAACCGTTTTTTTCCGTTGTCAAGCATGTCCGAAATGACTACTATAAACAAACACGTAGATAAGTAGTGTCGTATAGCAGAGAATGCCCACAGACAGCTACAATATTCTTGCCCTCAGTTTCTTTTAAAACGTCACTGTCATCTCAATATTGATCAACTTTTTCAACACAGCGTCAGTGAAAGACGCGATAGATGCAAATAGCGCAAAGTCGCGTCATTCGCACAAATTGTGTTTTTTTTGTGTTTGCCACTGCTTTGTTTTTGTGAGATAAAAAGAAACAAGCTGTCAAGCAACCAACAGAACCTTCCGAAACCCTGTGTGTGTTTGTGTGCGGTGAGTGTGTGTGTGTGGTGTGTGTGTGTGCTGTGCTAATGGTAGGTGATGGTATCGCAGCTTGTTCTATAAATGTTTGTTTGTTTCTTATGCGACAGGGCAATGAGACAATGTACATTTTTCTCTACCTACTTCTGTAAACAAGAGAGGAGAGGGAGAGGGGAGAGCAGAGAGGGAGAGGAGAGAGGAGCAGAGAGGAGAGGGAGGGAGGTGTCGTGGAAATTTGGAATACAGTTATAATGTGTGTGTTTTATATATGAGGAATGTGTTTTAAGAGAAGTTTAAAGTTGGTTAAGTAAGCTTGATACAGTGAAAGTTGAAACAACTCCATTTGGTAGAGATGCCATTTGCAGTTTATGACACCTGGGGAGGATGAGACAGCTGGTCTGGAGACAATGTGGATTCAATTGTATTGTTATTGTGATCTGAGGGAGCAGTTTAAGATGGATGAACTGATCAAGCTGCTCTGACCCTTCCTGTTACATGGGTGGTGTTAATTAAATACTTGTTTGAAGTTGCCCACACAAAGGACAGTTGACCATTTGACTGATCAACTCCTGTGGTTTTACTATCTACTGGTTTGGGGAGAGATGCCACATCAAAGAACTGTGGGACACTTGGTATGGAGTCAAACTGTCACTGAGCAGTGCTGACCAATCACAGAGTTTGATACATAGATGGATTGACCATCAGAAGAACCATTTGATCTAAAGTTTATATAAGGCAGGGTTTTAGGGTTGTTCTTCATCACTCTGGCGAACGACCTGTGGCTAGCACCTCCTTCGTTATGACTGATCACAAAGTACTTTGTTAATTCTTAATTTGTACAAGCAAAATAAATTTATTGAAACCGCCATCTCTTGACTATTCAAATCTACACAGTGCCACTAGAATTCTGCCATTACAGAGGGAGGGAGGGAGGGAGGGAGGGAGGGAGGGAGGGAGGGAGGGAGGGAGGAGAGGAGAGGAGAGGAGAGGAGAAGAGGTATTCCCCCGTACCTTAGACATTTTGCTCTTGTTGTCCCCAGTCAGGAAGGACAGGTTGTTGATTTCATTCTGAACCACAAAGTTCTGCTCTTCCCTTTTGAAATTCTGAGGAAAGAACAATGACAAATTGCATTGATACTTTTTATTTTGATATCATAAATTAGACAGTGTGTCTAAAGATTAAGAAGCAAACCTACGTGTGATTTGCACCAGAGTATGAAGATCTCTGCCACCATTCTGAAAAGCTCGTTGGAGTCATAATCCGGCTCCTTCAGCCACCGACACCTGCAGGAGGAGAGGTGAGTCCCTTAAACACAGGGCCTGTCAACAGCCTGTCATGTTCCCATCTCCATCCTTCACCACTCAAAAACTCAATTTCCCAGAGTTCCCCAGCCCCACCTGTTGTTGTCCACATATCGGATGAGCATGGGGTAGAAGGCATACAGGTCGCGGCAGAGCACGGCAAACTCATCCAGGATGAGCAGCTCTGCCTCCTGGGTGTCTCCCCTCCCCTCTGCCTTCAGCTGCTCCTCCTCACACACCACCTTCACCGTCTTCTTCCTCAGCTTGTCCAGCGTGGGCAGGAAGTGGCTCTTCAGCAGGTCGGCTCTGGCCTTGCTGATGATTGGCTGCACGTACACTGCACACACAAACATTCAGAGAGTCAAGTTAGGATGCTGAGAGTGACAGACATGGTCTCCTTTAAGGAGGTCACACAGAATAGGTCCCCAAGAGGGCTTTTTGACTCCCGGGCAACCCTCCAGCCCACCTGCGATCCTCTTCATCCAGGAGGCTTCGTCGATGCCCAGGTTGCTGTTGAGGATCTTGAGGATGTTCCCCAGGATTAGGCTGAGATGCTCGGAGGTGACAGTGCTGCACCAGCCCCCAGGGGCCTGGTTCTCGGGGCCCCTCTCCCACCAGTAGGACAGGTAGTTACACAGCATGGGAAGCACCACCTCGATGACATGGGGCATCTCCGTGTAGCGAGCCCCGGACTCGGCCATGTCGTTGATGTCCTTCATCAGCACCTCCAGGCGGGGCATGTCCGGACACATCTCCTCCACAGACTCAGGCATGCCTAGCACTGGACACAGACAGGCTAATGCTCCACACGGCTCACAATGTGTACACACTAAACTACCAAGCAGAAAGAGAATCTGGAGTGTGTTTGTGTTTGTGTGTGAGGGTGGGGTTCCTCACTGGCTCGTTCGCGTGGCGTCTTGGTGCTGAACACGGAGCAGGGGTTGTGTGTGTTGAGCAGGGGCTCCAGGAAGGCTACAGGCATGGCCCCGGCCAGGGTGGCCAGACACTCCCCCAGGGCGGGCAGCTGTCTGCGGGGAGAGAAGCACAGGGGAGGTCTGGGGAGGCTGGCACACCTGCTAATACATCCACTATGGACATTTTATATTTTTCATGCCAAGTCAGGTGCAAATGACTGGGGCATTGTACACACAGCACAGGCAAATAGGCAACCATTTGAAACCTCTGATTCAAACTGACCAGGATTTAAAGAGTACCTCTCAACATAGATGTTCTTTCCAGTCCCGAGAGCATAGAGACTGGTCAGGATACGATAGCAGGACAGCTGCACATCATCCACTGGGAGAAACAGACAGCTGCATTAGCATTTGTTTCTATAGGTACTGTAACAAGAATATATTTAATTCATCCATCCATCCTCCATTCCATCCATCACTCCATACATCCATACACCGTCCATCAATCACTCCATCCATCACCAATCTATCATCCATCCATCATCATCCATCCAATCTATCATCCATCCATCCATCACCCATCTATCATCCATCCATCCATCCCCCATCTATCATCCATCGTCCCTGGCGCTGTGTGCTGCAGTGACTCACAGATGAGATCCAGCTGGAGGTGGTGCTGGGAGATGTGCTGGAACAGGGCGGTGAGGATGGGCAGCAGGGCCACGGTGGTGTAGTTGATGTTCTGAGACACGCCCTTCATCTGGGAGCGGGAGTGCGTGAACTTGCCCAGCTCCAGGTTCCCCAGGGTCTTCTCCAGATCCTCCGCCGCGTTCTCGAAGAACGTCCTGAGGCCCGCCTTCACCAGCTCTGTGCCTGACTTCATCACCGTCCTATTGGACGACACACAACGCAGGATTACTGATGAGCCAATGGCTGAACAGTATGCAAAGGACGTTGTAATCTCCAATCAGGAGAGGCTTGAATGTGAGACTTGATTCACATGCTTCCCAGGAGGATTTGGCTGTGTAATATGAGATCTGCTTGATCGCTTTGACCGCCCTAAGGTGAAATTCCCATGATTTATACGTTGTATTTGGTTGATTTAGATTCAAGGTTAGGTTGTCAGTGTGGCAACATTATGAAATAATATGACACCCTAGATGGTGTGATGCTTTAACAACATTAGCTTGTCCCTTTTTACATTGCTCCATGTTGTCCACGAATGCCAACACGGTTGTGAAAGCTGTGATGAATGTGCTGAGTGGAGGGACACCTCCACCAATCTTGTTAAACAAAAAACTTTTCGAAACTTTTCTCAGAAATATTTTCTCAACCTTTCGAAAACGTTTTTCAAAAAACAAATATTCAACCTTTCAAAACGAGGAGGAGAGGGGAGAGAACAGAGAAGTCTAAAACAAAGTAAATTAAGTATTTGTACTTTGTTACTTCCCATCTCTGAGTATTACCCACCTGGTGTCCAGGGTGTGTGCCAGGATATGAAGACAGTTGACCATGGAGGTTGAGTCGCTACCTGCAGGATGACACACAGTTCTGGAAGCAGATACGGGCATACAAAACATGTTCTAACTGTGATATACCCATCCACACCCATCCACACCCATCCACACCCATCCCTCCCTGCCTCCCTCCATTCATCCAGGCATAACTCCTTACCAAAGAGGGAAATCCTATGTCTGACAAGAGCTGCCAGTTTACAGAACAGGCTGGAAACAGGAAGCAGAGAGAGGAAAATGGACAGATCAGATGAAGAGGTACAGAGAACAGAAGAGGGAACAGATGAGCAGTGTGCAGTGTGAAGGCAGAGGTGGTCAGAGTGAGAGGGCACCTGGTCACCAGCTCCTTCTCCTTGTTGGAGGCGTAACCGCTGCTGCTCAGCGCCAGGCTGGGAGACGACAGGAAGTGGAGAGAGTGATTCTTGAAGTACTGGTCGATGAGAGGTAGCAGGACCTGCGGGCGACAGGGGTTAGGGTTAGGGCCACATCTGAGAGACTGCTGGACTGGACTTTGTTCTTCATATTCAGGGGTTGTTCATGATATTCAGTACTATGTTGTACTTCCTCACTTTGGCAAAGAACTTGATTTCCTGCTCGTGAGGTGATCTGTCAGTTTTCCCACTGGACGCCATGGCCTCTGGAACGAGTTCAGAAAGTTCTAGAAGATCTAGACTGGACAGATCTAGACAGGGCAAGCTTTACTTTGATTATTTAATCCAACATTGTCTAACCTGAACAGGTGGATGTGAGGTGTGGATGTGAGGTGTGGTAGTGAGGGCAGGACTTACCCAGGTGGATGTGAGGTGTGGTAGTGAGGGCAGGACTTACCCAGGTGGATGTGAGGTGTGGTAGGGAGGTGTGGATGTGAGGTGTGGTAGTGAGGGCAGGTCTTACCCAGGTGGGCGATGAACTCCTGGGCCGAGTCCACATACTTCAGGAGCTTCTTGAGGAACTTGTAAGCGAACCTCTTCTCCAGGGAGGACGAGTCGTGGTCCTGGTCCTTCAGTCCTCTATGGAGCCGTGAAGGTACAGGAAGGTTACACTAACTACCATGTACTACACACACACACACACGTACAAACACAGACACACACATGTATAAACACACACACCCACCGTGTGAGAGTGTATCCGTTGAGCAGCAGGAAGCGGAGGAGGTCCTGGGCCTTGTCGCGGTCCCGAGCCTTCTCCTTGGTGGTTAGGGTGTCGTAGGGCACCAGCAGGGGGTGGCTGCTTCCACCTGACACACACACACACACACACACACACACACACAGCTCTGTACTGGCTGCCAAATACACTCTAATGTGCAGGAATAGTGATGATTTCAAATATCAAAGATGACAAAGAAAGGCACATCTGAATGACATGAGTGCTAGTGACAGCTCTCCTGCCCAGTGTGACTGGTGAGGAGGCATGTCTCAGGTGAGGAGGCATGTGGCTGACAGCAGATGGTGCAGTAGAGCAGCTCCTCTGCTCTGTGATTGGCTTGTTTGGTCTCACTCTCATCAGCAGACAGTACATGGACGTGTGTGTGTGTGTGTGTGTGCATGTGTGTGTGTGTGTGTGTGTGTGTGTGTGTGCTAGATGTAGAATCACCTCTGCTTCCAAGCTCAGTCTTCTTCTTCTTGGCCCAGATGTTGTGATGATTCTCTGCCACTACCTCCACCATGCCCTTCACACAGAGGAAGGTTACATCACCCACATCATGGAGACAAGATTCAACACAATGTAGCTGTTCAGCACTCTCTCAGAGGTGACTTCAACACTAACACCATGCCAGGTCGCTCACCTGCTGTTCTTTCGACAGAACCACGTTGCTGGTGTCTAGAGGGCTTGGGTAGAATCCATTCGCCTGCCAGCATTCAAGAAAACAATGGTTAACACTGGGAGGCATTTAGCTGACTGCAGAGTCACAGTTGGAACTGTCCCAGCAGCAGAAGTGCAGCTCCAGAGCTGTACCTGGGAGGAAGTCTGGGAGATCTTCCTCATCTTCTCACTCTCCCTCTGCAGACACGTGGTCTCTCCATCCCTGGTCCTGTCGATGCTCCAGCCTACAGCCAGCATGCTCTTCAGAGACTCTCTCACCGGCCACCTGTAGACCTCCTTCTCCTGGAGAGCACCGGGGAGAGGAGGTCAGCCCTGCTGTGGGTCACCTCACCTGTCCTGGTGGCTGGTGTTGGGGTGGGGGATGATGTGGGTGTGGCACCTTCTCTGTGAGTCCTTTGTAGGTCCTGAGTTGAGGGTGGGTCTTGGCCTTCTCATCCACACAGTCTCCATACTTCCATCCCAGCAGAACCTGAGGAGTACACACACAGTCTCCATACAGTTACAGCAGTTACAAACATCACTCCACTAAATACAATATCAGAAAGATTAAAGTTCCCTAAAAGAAAGTAAAAGTAAAAAACTATATAAATAGTTTGCTCAGCCAAAGTGGAATCTTCACTACGCCCTTAAATAATGGAGCCAGAGATGGCTGTGCATCCTTCACAGTCGCATCTGAGATCATCTCATCTAAACTCTGAAGGTCTCCTCCCTGGCCTACCTTCTCTGCTGCCCATCTGTCATGACAGTGCTCCGCATACTTGTTGGCAACGTGCTCCAGCTTCTCCGGGAGAGATATGCTGCATGGAACAAACGTAAACAATCACTCACCTACCCAAGGAAGGAAATCAGCCCTACAGGGGGTATGGACATTTACATATTAATTCACATTAATAAAAGCCCTGTGTATGACATCAGAGGACAGGGGCTGTACACAGGGAGGTATGTGAGGCAGATGAAACAAGCTGGTGAGTTATGTCTGCAGCGCGACTGTTCAGGTGAGCTCACCTGCAGGTGTTTATGGGCCTGGGGTCGAAGCTGCCATGGGCGTCCACAGACACAGGCTTCTCCAGGCCGGCGCAGACCGAGGGGTCCATGTAGTCGGGGGGCAGGGCCCCGGAGATCGCACTGAGGCAGGGCATGGCCATCTTGAAGAGGTCTGGGTCATACTTCTATCCGGAAGGGAGAGATGTGTTAGAGAGGAAGTGAGGGAGAGAGGGAGAGGGGAGAGAGGGAGAGAGAGAGGGACAGAGGAAGAGAGGGAGAGAGAGAGGGACAGAGGAAGAGAGGGAGAGAAGGAGAGAGAGAGAGGGAGAGAGGGAGAGAGAGGAAAAGAGGAAGAGAGGGAGAGAGGAAGAGAAGGAGAGAGGGAGAGAGGAAGAGAGGGAGAGAGAGGAAGAGAGAGGACGAGAGGGAGAGAGGAAGAGAAGAAGAGAAGAAGAGAAGAAGAGAGGAAGAGAGGAAGAGAGGAAGAGAGGGAGAGAGGAAGAGAGGAAGAGAGGGAGAGAGAGAGGAAGAGAGGGAGAGAGGGAGAGGGAGAGAGAGGAAGAGAGGAAGAGGGAGAGAGGGAGCCAGAATATATGGATAGTCATGACCTTGAATGACAGAACTATGTTGTGGATCTGGTCTGGTTGAGGAGGCAAGCATATATTTTTATGGTGAATTTCATCAAAAACGTGAGAGAATATAATTTCCAGAACGCTATTGACCAAAATCTAAGTTGAAGGAATGTCTGGAGGGGATGGCAGCAGATCTGTGAGTCAGGCATGGAGATCGATCATCTGTTTAAATATGTTTTCAGCCCTTCATGTGTGCACTCAAAGATGTCCTATCATCTCCTAATCAATATCTGACACACAGTCTTGAATATGAACAGTAAGAACCTTAAACAAGGCCATTTCTAAGACCGCCAATCCAACCAATCAGAAGGAACTTGGCTGTGTGCTAGAGAGCTGTAATGTTCCTCCAGTACAACAAGGTGTAAACTACGGGCCAGGAACATAGACAAGCCTTCACCATCACAAAAGGGGATAGCTTAGTGGTTAGAGCACCTGACTGCGAATCAAGATGTTTCAGGTTCCCCTGTACTGTACATCCCTGTGGATAAAGGCAGTGCTTTGTGGTTTTGTTGTGTACAGGTGATGTCAGTCTGGGATTGGTTGAGGAGAGCTGTGATGTTCTGATGACCACCAAGGGGGTGAAGAAGAACTGATGTTCTCCAGATGTTCTCCAGATGTTCTCCTACCCTCTGCGCCAGCGAGTCGAAGACGCCCCAGAAGATCTTCTTGGTGAGGAGCAGCTCAGCGTCGGAGGCGGAGCCACAGCTGGCCCCGCCCACCGGCAGGCAGTAGTACTTCCAGCTCTGCTCGTAGTGGTTGGTCAGAAGCTGAGGAAGACATGGGGCAAAGGTCAGGTGAGGAGGGGGGCAGGAGGGAGGCAGCAGGGGGGCAGAAGGGGGCAGCAGGGAAGAGGGGCAGAAGGGAAGGAAGGGGCAGCAGGGAAGAGGGGCAGAAGGGGCAGCAGGGAAGAGGGGCAGAAGGGAAGGAAGGGGCAGCAGGGAAGAGGGGCAGAAGGGGCAGCAGGGAAGAGGGGCAGAAGGGAAGGAAGGGGCAGCAGGGAAGAGGGGCAGAAGGGGCAGCAGGGAAGAGGGGCAGAAGGGGCAGCAGGATACTGAACCAGCCCTCCCTGCTGCTGTGTGCTGGAACAGTCTGGCCCCGAGCCAAACATCTCAAACAGGATATATAACAAAGCAGCGCTGAGGGAAATTAATTCTCTCGTCCCTTGGTGTGCACACAACAAACGAGATAAACATCAGAAAATGTGTTGTACCGGCATACATAAGCCAGTCACCTGTTACTACACTTCCCACAATCCCTTGGGGCAAAGCAGTCAACATTGCTTTAATCAACCTCTCCTATACTGTACCATAGACTACATAGCCAGGCTGCTCAACAGCCCAGAGAGACAGAGAAACAGAACAAGGCAGAGAGAAGCAGGGAGAGAGAGACAGGATAGAAAACAGGAAAAGAGAGAGAGCATGAAGAGAGAGAGAGCATGAAGAGAGAGAGAGCATGAAGAGAGAGAGAACATGAAGAGAGAGAGAGCATGAAGAGAGAGAGAGCATGAAGAGAGAGAGAGAGCAGGAAGAGAGAGAGAGCATGAAGAGAGAGAGAGAGCATGAAGAGAGAGAGAGCATGAAGAGAGAGAGAGCATGAAGAGAGAGAGAGCATGAAGAGAGAGAGAGAGAGAGCATGAAGAGAGAGAGAGAGCATGAAGAGAGAGAGAGGGCATGAAGAGAGAGAGAGCATGAAGAGAGAGAGAGAGCATGAAGAGAGAGAGAGCATGAAGAGAGAGAGAGAGCATGAAGAGAGAGAGAGCATGAAGAGAGAGAGAGCAGGAAGAGAGAGAGAGAGCAGGAAGAGAGAGAGAGAGCAGGAAGAGAGAGAGAGAGCAGGAAGAGAGAGAGAGAGCAGGAGAGACAGGCGATGCTTCCCCACCCTGAGAGGCATCTTGCAGTACTCGGTCAGCAGAGGAACATCAAACACCAGCCTCCGCAGCAGCTGCTGAAGCAAGGAGGGCCTCAGGTACCTGGGAACACAGGTCACAGGTCACAGCCTGGGAACACAGGTCACAGGTCACAGCCTGGGAACACAGGTCACAGGTCACAGCCTGGGAACACAGGTCACAGGTCACAGCCAGGCTCCATCCCTATTCATCCACCAGCTCACATCCAGCATGACCCAGGCAGGTCAGTGTCAAGGTGATTAGGGTGAGCGGGTGAGGGCTGCCCACCTGCACACGGCCAGCAGACAGTCCTCGATGGCGTCGCGCTGGGCCTTGGTGAGCGAGCGGCCTTTGGACAGCCGGTAGACGGTGTGCAGGGTGGAGTCCACCAGCGAGGCGTAGTGCTCTGAGCCAGAGAAGTGCGGGGCGCAGCGAGTCAGCAGGGGCAGCATGGCTGAGCCGATGTAACGGTTCATGGCCAGGGCCATCTCTGTGGTGCTCAGTGCCTCCTGCAGGAGAGAAGACAAAGGTCACACAGTCTCACTAGAGGTCGTGGGTCATGTACGTTAAGGCAGACCAGACCCACCCACCACCCCCCCGACCAGCCCAGTCCAGGCCCTCCTACCGTGTCCAGGGAGGCGGAGGCCCTGAGGTCGGGCAGGAAGCCCACCTCCAGCAGGTGCAGCAGGAAGCCCTGGTCCTCGATGCCGTACACACGGTCCAGAAACAGCACCATGGGGGCCTTGTGGTCCGGGCAGAAGCTGGCCGCCATGTCTGGCTCGGTCACCTCCCCGTCTGGGAGGCAGGCAGGGAGGCAGGCAGGGAGGTAGAGAGGCAGGGAGGTAGGGAGGCAGGGAGGCAGGGAAGAGGAAGGAGAGGAAACAGAGGGAGAAAAGGACAATGAACAACTGTGGGTTTTATGTTTGTCTTGGTTCTTTTCAAATTGTATGTTTTATGGTGTATT
This sequence comes from Osmerus eperlanus, assembly GCF_963692335.1. Taxonomy (NCBI): domain Eukaryota; kingdom Metazoa; phylum Chordata; class Actinopteri; order Osmeriformes; family Osmeridae; genus Osmerus; species Osmerus eperlanus. The sequence goes on along the minus strand of NC_085026.1, from coordinate 18,551,485 downwards.
AACAGTGTTTTGTGGTGTATTAACAGTGTTTTGTGGCATTGTAACAGTGTTTTGTGGTGTATTAACAGTGTTTTGTGGTGTATTAACAGTGTTTTGTGGCATTTTAACAGTGTTTGGTGGTGTATTAACAGTGTTTTGTGGTGTATTAACAGTGTTTTGTGGCATTTTAACAGTGTTTTGTGGTGTATTAACAGTGTTTTGTGGTGTATTAAGTGTTTGTGGCGTATTAACTGTGTTTTGTGGTGTATTAACAGTGTTTTGTGGTGTATTAACAGTGTTTTGTGGTGTATTATTAACTGTGCTTGGACCAGGACCCATTCAGAAGGAAGCCTGTGCATCACACCGTCTCTTCTGATTAAGAGAACCATGTGTATTCATTAGGAGCAAGGCAGCATGGGAGAGTTTCTGGGGAGGTGCACACACACACACACACACACACACACACACACACACACACACTCACACAGACACACACACACACACACAGGCTCACACACATAGGCTCACCCAGACACACACACACACACACGCACGCTCACACACACACGCACACGCACACGCACACACGCACACACACACACACACAGGCTCACCCAGACACACACACACACGCTCACACAGGCTCACACAGGCTCACACAGGCTCACACACACACGGCTGAGTGGTTGGGTTCTTGGCGAGCAGGCAGGGTAGTGTTCACTAACAGGGTGGTGGGTGTGTGTGTCTGGTTTCCCAGAGTATAACAGATCTGAGATATTGCGGTGTGTGTGTGTTAGGCCGCTGGGAGCTGGAAGCACCTTTGTTGACGGTGGGCATCTTGAAGGGTAGACTGATGATTCCCACGAGGTCCTGGGTGGGCACCAAGGAGCGCAGGATGGCTCGCACCCTCAGAGCCTCCCCCTTACCCTTGTTTATCAGCTGCAGGGAGAGAGAGCTGCTCAGAAACCCTGCTCTGCTCAACACCCCAACGGTATCAATGTGTGTGTGACCGTGTGTAAGAGTGTGTATGTCAGTGTGTGTGTGTGTGTGTGTGTGTGTAGGGGGGCACTCACGTGCATCTCAGGGGCGCACCGCCCCAGCAGGTCGATGAGAGCAGAGTAAAAGGACATGATGGCGTTGCCCATGTGCACCACCTCTTCCTCCTCCTCATCCTCACCAGAGCTGCGCAGAGAGGGGGGGGGTTACCAAGTGTCCCACATCCCACACACCCAGCTAACATCATGCTGTCTGCCTGTGCTATGTTAACTTTGCAAACAATGCCACCTATACTCACACACTACCTATACTCACACACTAACTATACTCACACACTACCTATACTCACACACTAACTATACTCACACACTACCTATACTCACACACTACCTATACTCACACACTACCTATACTCACATACTACCTATACTCACACACTACCTATACTCACATACTACCTATACTCACATACTACCTATACTCACATACTACCTATACTCACATACTAACTATGCTACACACACTAACTATACTCACATACTAACTATGCTACACACACTAACTATACTCACATACTACCTATACTCACATACTAACTATGCTACACACACTAACTATACTCACATACTAACTATACTCACATACTACCTATACTCACATACTACCTATACTCACATACTAACTATGCTACACACACTAACTATGCTAACTATACTACCTATACTCACATACTAACTATACTCACATACTACCTATACTCACATACTACCTATACTCACATACTAACTATGCTACACACGCTAACTATGCTACCAATTCTAACCATGTTACCTATATACTAACTATGCTAACTATGCTAATGTAACCAAGTTGAAATGGTTAAGCTCACTTCTCAGTATAAATACCATCCACCCGCTCCACCCGCTATGCTAACAGGCTGCTAGCCATGTGTCCCAGGGGTCTCACATGTCTGAGCTGACTCCCTGGGCGGCGCTGGGCAGGTCGAGGGCGGGGTTCTCTGAGATCTTGATGGCTTCCTTCATGGCAGCCAGCAGGCCGTTCCCACCCTCCCCCCTCAGGGCCGGACCGAAACACTCTGGACGTCTGATCAGCAGCTTCACCACAACACTGGAGTTCTCCTCCACACTCTCACCTGGAGCACACACACACACACAGGGATACACACACACACACACACAGAGGTGCAGACACGCATACAGAAGATTCAATACTGGCACATTGCGAGCAGACTCCACACACACACTCAAGACTCATAAAACTGCAAGTGGGAAGAAACCACATACATAGCATAAACTACCCTGACATCAGCAACACCCCCACACCTCTCCCCCTCCAGAGCCCCAGCCCTCTCAAGGCCCAGACAGAAGGCTCATTTAGAGAGTGCTTGCCAACGTATCGCCACTTTTTCTGCTCCATCACTGTCAGGATTCAAATTAATGGCTGGTGCAAGTGTTACAGCCAGGGAATGTTTCCAGCTCCCAGGACCTCCACTGAGCTGATAGTGCCCAACCCCCCCGGTTGACAGGAAACTCTAGCAGAGACTAAACACCTCCAGCTATTAGGGAGCCTCATCCCCCATCCCAGACCCCCTCTCTCCCACTACCCCCCTATCCCAGACCCCCTCTCTCCCACTACCCCCCTATCCCAGACCCCCTCTCTCCCACTACCCCCCCATCCCAGACCCCCTCTCTGCCTTACTCACCCATCCAGGCCTCCACCCCTGTCTCAGGACACCCCTGTGTCTACCAGGACGCCCCTGTGTCTACCAGGACACCCCTGTGTCTACCAGGACGCCCCTGTGTCTACCAGGACACCCCTGTGTCTACCAGGACACCCCTGTGTCTACCAGGACGCCCCTGTGTCTACCAGGACGCCCCTGTGTCTACCAGGACGCCCCTGTGTCTACCAGGACGCCCCTGTGTCTACCAGGACGCCCCTGTGTCTACCAGGACGCCCCTGTGTCTACCAGGACACCCCTGTGTCTACCAGGACGCCCCTGTGTCTACCAGGACACCCCTCTCCCAGACCTCCACCCCCTGTCTCCATCAGGACCCAGCTGACAGGAAGTGCTACCGTTGACAAAGACAGCAAAGCGCAGGAAGGAGAGGTAGCGCTCGCCCTCGATGGGGTTCCAGCCAATGTCTGGGTAGCCCTTATCCAGCAAGATGGGGCAGCTCTGGAGACCACAGCCAGCCAGGTACGTCACCACCTGGCTCACACACACGCACACACACACACACCAATACATAGGAGTCCCCATTAGCATTTAATTTATATTAAGTAATAGTGATATGACATTTACAATGAATGCAAGCGATGGAAGGCTCTTTTACCTTGTCCAGGTCGGGCTCCTCCAGGGCCAGGGCCAGCCCGTTGTTGTCCATCACTGAAGAAGCCGCCACGTCCAGCGGGGTGGAGCCTCTCATGGCTGGGGAGGCTGGGAGGCGCACACACACACAGCAGTTACTACAGCAGTTTATAATACACTTAGTAGTCATTCCAGTGAATCATGTCCAGGTGTGCTGGCAGCAGAGTTGTGTCAGCCTGACAGCAGGGGGCAGTATCATCACTCTACAGGCCAGCCTGCAGGGGGCAGTATCATCACTCTACAGGCCAGATGCTTCAATAGTCTAGCTGCTGGACTGTCCTTTGCCTTTGGACTATTTTCTACTTTGTGTGTGTATGTACGTGTCACGGGGTCAGGTGTGTCTGCAGCCTGCAGTCCTGCAGGACGGGTCAGGTGTGTCTGCAGCCTGCAGTCCTGCAGGACGGGGTCAGGGGTGTCTGCAGTCCTGCAGGACGGGGTCAGGTGTGTCTGCAGTCCTGCAGTCCTCACCCAGTCCCACGCTGCTGTTCTCCAGCAGGTAGCTCAGGTGGTCGAACATGGCCTTCTGGTTCTGACGGCTGATCCGGCAGAAGTAGCACAAAAAGCGACAGCAGCTCGCCACCATCTTGGGGAAGGCGATTTCCTGTGGAACAGTCAGGTCTTACCACACAAGTAACAACAGTGATAACACAGTCAGATCTTACCACACAAGTAACAACAGTGATAATCAAATGACTAAAAAATGACTAAATGTAATTAAATGAGAGGCTTCCCGAGTGAACATGCTCCTCCTTCTGGTGTTCAGTCTAGCGCCTGGCCTCTGAACACCGTCAGGGTAGCAGGGTAGCAGAGGGTAGCAGGGTAGCAGGGGGTAGCAGGGTAGCAGGCTAGCAGGGTAGCAGGGAGGGTAGCAGGGTAGCAGGGAGGGTAGCAGGGTAGCAGGCTAGCAGGCTAGCAGGGTAGCAGGCTAGCAGGGAGGTCAGTACCTGGGATTTGCCTCCTCCCAGCACGTTGACCATCACCTCCATGACGGTCTCGTGCATGCCCAGCACGCGCATCAGGTTAGGGTGCTGGTAGAACACCTTGTTGTTCATGATGTCCCTGAGAGCCACAGCAGAAGAACACACAGCCAAGAAAGTTACAGGGAGGAAATCCAAGCACTGATTTAAAAGCCAAGAGAAATTCAAAGCTCAGTCCAGTCAAACCATTAGTAGTCCTGCTGCCTCTCACCCCACCCCAGCCCTGCTGGCTCACATCCAGCCCTGCTGCCTCACACCCCACTCCTGCTGCCTCACATCCCAGCCCTGCTGCCTCACACCCCACTCCTGCTGCCTTACATCCCAGCCCTGCTGCCTCACACCCCACTCCTGCTGCCTCACATCCAGCCCTGCTGCCTCACACCCCACTCCTGCTGCCTCACATCCCAGTCCTGCTGCCTCACACCCCACTCCTGCTGCCTCACACCCCACTCCTGCTGCCTCACATCCAGCCCTGCTGCCTCACATCCAGCCCTGCTGCCTCACACCCCACTCCTGCTGCCTCACATCCCAGCCCTGCTGCCTCACACCCCACTCCTGCTGCCTCACATCCCAGTCCTGCTGCCTCACACCCCAGCCTTGCTGCCTCACACCCCACTCCTGCTGCCTCACACCCCAGCCCTGCTGCCTCACACCCCACTCCTGCTGCCTCACACCCCAGCCCTGCTGCCTCACACCCCACTCCTGCTGCCTCACACCACAGCCCTGCTGCCTCACACCCCAGCCTTGCTGCCTCACACCCCAGCCCTGCTGCCTCACACCCCAGCCTTGCTGCCTCACACCCCACTCCTGCTGCCTCACACCCCACTCCTGCTGCCTCACACCCCACTCCTGCTGCCTCACACCCTAGCCTTGCTGCCTCACACCCCACTCCTGCTGCCTCACACCCCACTCCTGCTGCCTCACACCCCAGCCCTGCTGCCTCACACCCCACTCCTGCTGCCTCACACCACAGCCCTGCTGCCTCACACCCCAGCCTTGCTGCCTCACACCCCAGCCCTGCTGCCTCACACCCCAGCCCTGCTGCCTCACACCCCAGCCTTGCTGCCTCACACCCCACTCCTGCTGCCTCACACCCCACTCCTGCTGCCTCACACCCCAGCCTTGCTGCCTCACACCCCACTCCTGCTGCCTCACACCCCACTCCTGCTGCCTCACACCCCAGCCCTGCTGCCTGTCATCCAGGCCTGCTGCCACACACCCAGCCCACTCTGCTGCCTCTCACCCCAGCCCGTCAATCATCAGCTTCTCCTCCTCCTTGCCCATGCGCACAGAGAGCAGCGAGCGTATCTGGCCCAGCGAGGCCAGCAGGGAGATGGTGTCGGGGACAGAGGCAGAGGAGATGGAGTAGGTCTTCCTCATGGCCCTCAGCAGCTCCCCGATGCCGTCGTACTGCCGCCGCAGCAGGCTGAACATCTTGCGGACCAGCTGGGGGTCCTGGATGTGGCTCTCCTGGGACCAGCTCACCATGGTCTGGGAGATCAGCTCCTTCAGGTTGGCTGTGGACACACGGAGGACAGACACAGCATCACACCTGGAGCTGGTGAGGTACTTCATACTGTTTGTTTGACGTATTCAAGATAACCATCTCAGAAACATTACAACTACTGTGACAGCATTTTGCCCATGCTATATATATATATAAACATGAACTTAACAATTGCTTGGAAATATCCTGCCTGACTATCCAGTCTGCTGTGTGTTTAATAATCACTTTCAATGACCCCATGACCTAGAGTTCACAGAAGGGAGAGGGAGAACCTTCCCTCCCAAAAACACCAGCCGTCTGCAGAACGCACACTAACCCTGGACAGACTGCTCCTTACAGCACACTAACCCTGGACAGACTGCTCCTTACAGCACACTAACCCTGGACAGACTGCTCCTTACAGCACACACACTAACCCTGGACAGACTGCTCCTTACAGCACACACACTAACCCTGGACAGACTGCTCCTTACAGCACACTAACCCTGGACAGACTGCTCCTTACAGCACACACACTAACCCTGGACAGACTGCTCCTTACAGCACACTAACCCTGGACAGACTGCTCCTTACAGCACACTAACCCTGGACAGACTGCTCCTTACAGCACACTAACCCTGGACAGACTGCTCCTTACAGCACACACACTAACCCTGGACAGACTGCTCCTTACAGCACACTAACCCTGGACAGACTGCTCCTTACAGCACACACACTAACCCTGGACAGACTGCTCCTTACAGCACACACACTAACCCTGGACAGACTACTCCTTACAGCACACACACTAACCCTGGACAGACTGCTCCTTACAGCATACACTTCCCTGGCTTGTCCCTCTGTTATCTAGTGTTACCAGTGTTAAGCCAGAGAACGCATGCAAAACACATTCAAAGACTGGATTCACACACTTGGTTCAGAGATACAGAATTATACAATGAACCAACTTTGAGTTTAGAAAAGAAAAAATTGCCTTTCAGAGTTGGAGGACTCTAGTCACACACTCTAGTGCGTGAGCTCAGCAACAGCTTCTTTCTGAAGACAAGGCTGTATGTGAGCAATATCAGAGGAATTCTTTCCTTTATTTGGTTTGTAAAGAAAATACGTTTGTGAGCTCATTCATGAGCAGGCGATGGCTGGTGGGCAGCAGAGCGGAACTAAGGCAGAGTTATGTAAGACAGACAGACTCACATGTATTAACAGTGCTGTTGAATACTGGGTCACTGTGAACTGAACTCAGTCATCAGTTCACACAGCTGATACAAGGGCTTCCCTGAAAGGCTTCATTACAACTAGATCGATGAACCAATCACTGCTCTGTGTGTGTGTGTTTTGTGTGTGTGTTATGGGTGTGTGTGTGATATGGGGTGTGAGTGTGTAATCTGATGAAGTCAGAGTTTTCCACCGTGGCTAGGCAGCAAGCGAGAGGCCCCCCCCTCCTCCAGACACATCTCCATAACAACATTGAAAAAGAAATGGAATTGGAAATGACTGCCACTGGGCATCTCTGCCGTACAGCAGACAGATGCCATCTGGCTTGTATAGCAGTTGGACTACATCCCTTCAGTTTCTCTCTCTCTAACCAGCTAGAGCAAGTAAACATGATAGAGTCCTAAACAGAAAAATATACGTTTTACTTTTGAATGCATTTAAGAGTAGCACTAGCAATTACAGTACTCATACTACACCATACTAAACCATAATACAGGTATACCAGTAGAACTACAGTAGCAGTTACAATAACAGCAGCAGGGTGTAACTGTAACAGTTTAGCAGGGTGTAACAGTGTTTTTATTTTTATATATATATAATTATTGTATCTTGAATGTACCTTTTATTTATGAAAAAAAATATATTAAGAAGATTAAGGTTTTTCTAAGAATGTATCTTGTGTTGACTAAATTAGCCTGAAGGTCAATCCTTAATATTAAATTGAGACGTTTTAAGTAATTTCCAATTGAGTGGTTATTTTTTTTATTAGGGGTAGTATAAGACTATATACATCAAAGGAAAATCTTTAGCTAACCCCCATTAACGAAATATTGTCCTTTGAAGTATATAGCCTAATATTATTTGAGGTTTTCTTTAGCACTTCAGTAAGTATCGTGATTCCGTAGTGATATCGTGATGAATCGTGATGTATTGAATCGTAACATGTGTATCATGATATATATCATATCGCAAGATACTTGCCAATACCCCCTAGTAGCAGTAACAGTGTGACAGTAAGAGGCTCTTACAGGGGGTGGTCTGTTCCTGTCTGGTGGGTGTCTCCTCAGTTCTCTGCTGGTGACCTTTGACCCTGTAGACCAGAGCGAGGAGACGGCCTGTGATGGACGTGTCCTGCTCCTGCTCCTCCTCCTCCATCGGGATGCCTGCACACACACACACACACACACACACACCCGCACACACACACACACACCCGCACACACACACACCCGCACACACACACACCCGCACACACACACACCCGCACGCACACACACACACCCGCACGCACACACACACACACACCCGCACACACACACACACACACCCCCGCACACACACACCCGCACGCACACACACACACACACACACACACCCCCGCACACACACCCCCCCCCGCACACACACACACACCCGCACACACACACACCCGCACACACACACACACCCGCACACACACACCCGCACACACACACACACACACCCGCACACACACACACACACCCGCACACACACACACCCGCACACACACCCGCACACACACACACACCCGCACACACACACACACCCGCACGCACACACACACACCCGCACGCACACACACACACCCGCACGCACACACACACCCGCACGCACACACACACACCCGCACGCACACACACACACCCGCACGCACACACACACACCCGCACGCACACACACACCCGCACGCACACACACACCCGCACGCACACACACACCCGCACGCACACACACACACCCGCACACACACACACCCGCACGCACACACACACCCGCACGCACACACACACCCGCACGCACACACACACCCGCACGCACACACGAACACATAAACAACCATCCAGAGCTAACATCGTTTCCTCGAGGTCACTTCCATCAGGAGTCAGGAGAATCTCCTAGTGGTCTTCCTGTCCTCATTGGTCAGTCCCCTGGTCTCTGGTGTGTGTGTGTGTCAGTCCCCTGGTCTCTGGTGTGTGTGTGTGTCAGTCCCCTGGTCTCTGGTGTGTGTGTGTGTCAGTCCCCTGGTCTCTGATGTGTGTGTGTGTCAGTCCCCTGGTCTCTGGTGTGTGTGTGTCAGTCCCCTGGTCTCTGGTGTGTGCGTGTGTCAGTCCCCTGGTCTCTGGTGTGTGTGTGTGTGTCAGTCCCCTGGTCTCTGGTGTGTGTGTGTGTCAGTCCCCTGGTCTCTGGTGTGTGTGTGTGTGTGTGTCAGTCTCCTGGTCTCTGGTGTGTGTGTGTGTGTGTGTGTGTGTGTGTGTCAGTCCCCTGGTCTCTGGTGTGTGTGTGTGTGTGTGTGTGTGTCAGTCCCCTGGTCTCTGGTGTGTGTGTGTAGGGCTGCAGGATTCAGAAAGCCATTATACTGGCAGCTGCCCCAAGGAGAAACACTATTCAATTATTTATCAAAACATCAAGGTGTCAGAACAATCTAGTGAGGCACTGAACTATGACACTTCTGCAGCATGTGTAAGAGAGATAGAGGAAGGGAGAGAGGGAGGGAGAGAGAACCAGAGAGAGAGGCAGGTAGAGAAGGAGGGAGCTGGTCAGGGGAACAAGACACCCTCATCTTAGTTACGGTAGTTTTTGTTACCCGTGCAGGTATTATATCAAATTTGTTCTGAATGATTCAATTTTGATGTTTGATTTTAATTACACCTTGATGTTGTCTGTGTGGTGTTCTCTTTTTGTGAGTTTACCGTCACAGCATCAAGAGGTAGTTTTCCAGCCAACAAACAGAAAACCGTTGAGGTGCATCAGTGTAGCTAAGTCTCTGAGTGTGTGTGTGGTGTGTGTGTGTGTGTGGTGTGTGGTGTGTGGTGTGTGTGTGGTGTGTGTGTGGTGTGTGTGTCCTACCGCAGTGCAGACGCAGCTCCTTGTGGAAGTTGTACAGCTCCTCCTGGATGTCCTCTGGACAGGGGCAGTCCTCCCCAGAACTGAAGCTCAGCAGCATGTTGATCTGGACACGCACACACACGTACACACACAGAGAGGGTTACAGGCTGGTAGAGGGGAGGACAGGAGAGAGGCACGGGGAGGGGATGAGGGGGACTAGGACTCGTCCTTCCTGTCCTCCTCAGATGGAGGAGAGTAGAACCATGCTACCTGTGAACCTGTTGCCGTGGGGATGACCCAGCAGAGAGGGATGGATTAGCGCAGCCTTGAGGCTGGGCCGTGGAGGGCACACTCACATTAAAGAGCTCTCTCTAGGTTTAAGAGCTCAAAGCCCTCTCTCAGCTCAGCTCACTGCCTAGGAGACCAGCAGATGATACAAACCAAGCAGGAATTTCATCAACAGTTGATCATGAGGAGCAATATCGTTCCTCTGCACCTAACTCTCCAGCCAGCCTCTCATCATCAGAGAGGGACGGCAACAGGGCTCCTTGTTGCAGGTGACTCCGTTTGACCTGTGACCTTTAACTGACAACGAGAACAGTGTCTTCATCATAAAAGTATTGGCTTTTAATTGTTATCAATTACTGAAAATGTCCACATTTGAACTGCTGTCATTGTATCCTTCCATCACCCATCCCCCCTCATCTCTCCTTCACTCTCTCCTTCCGTCTGCTCTCTTATCTCTTCTTCCCTCTGCTCTCTCTCTCATCTCTCCTTCCCTCTGCTCTCTCTCTCATCTCTCCTTCACTCTCTCCTTCCCTCTGCTCTCTTATCTCTCCTTCCCTCTGCTCTCTCTCTCATCTCTCCTTCCATCTGCTCTCTCATCTCTCCTTCCATCTGCTCTCTCATCTCTCCTTCCCTCTGCTCTCTCTCATCTCTCCTTCCCTCTGCTCTCTCATCTCTCCTTCCCTCTGCTCTCTCTCATCTCTCCTTCCCTCTGCTCTCTCTCTCATCTCTCCTTCCCTCTGCTCTCTCTCTCCAAGTTTGCTCTGAACTGATGTGAGCCTTGTCTGTGATAACAGTGTGATGAGGTTAACACAGACAGATGCCTGCAGCCATGTTCTCAGAAGGTGGGCAGCGGTTCAAAACCCCAAGCTGAGTTATGAGGCAGGGGCCAGCGTCTGGATAAAACTGCTGGCCTGTGACTTTCTCCAACACCATAATTACAAAAGAAGGTACCTATCATCTATGTCATTAAATCTGGGGTTATTTCAGGGGCAGGGCAGGGTTAATCAGACTGGAATCAATCAAAAGTCAGGTGGAGAGAGTGCTAAGTTGTTATTGGTAAACGTCCCAGTCATGCTGCCTGGGGCACAGCTCTGCACAGGCCTCAGCCCCCCTCACCTCCACGCTGCCTGGGGCACAGCTCTGCACAGGCCTCAGCCCCCCTCACCTCCACAGGGAACCAGCGACCCTAACCCTAACCCCAGCAACCTGGTCTGTAGAGAGAAGCAGGGCTCCAGACTAACTTGTTGCCTTGGTTGCACTGGTGCGCCTAACTTTTTTATTTAGGTGCACCAGCACAAAATTTAGGTGCACCCAAATTTTTCCTTGCGTCGCCACAATTTCAAGGTCACCTTTTTATCACGCTCCATATACATTCATATATATTATGTAAATGATCTTAAACAAGAATAAGGTGTAGGTAAATATAGGCCTATTTTTTATTTGAAGCACAATCATACTGTAGCCTATATATATAAATATTTTTAGTGCTTCACTGAGCTACCAAACTAAAACATTTTAAGCAAAATAAAACATTTCAAAATAGAAAGTGCTACTGTTTAAAAGTGCTTCCCTGAACTGAGACCTAACATTTCATGGCTCAAAGTCTTATAGCGGGTCCCACCTTGCTGTCGCAGGCCCTTCAGATGGCCAACACCTGTAATTTGGCCTTCTTGCCCTATGGCCTTGGCTAAATCATCTTGCCACACTCTCCCTAGCATCAAAATCCTAGCTCCATGGGTTAGCTCCATGGCCCAGCTCCGTAACTCAGGGGTCCGCAATTCATTTTTACAAGGGGCCACATGAGAAACCTGAAATGTGTTGGAGGGCCTCATCAATTTGCTCACTATTCATTTTCTCCCATTGTAAAAAGCAGTAAAGTATATATTTTGATCAGCTGCTACTGGTTATCAGAAGAATAAGGATATTCTGTAAATATTTATATAAATATTTTAGATTTTGGTGTAGGTCAAATAGGAAAGATTATAGAAGTAATAAACAGTATAAACAGCAACAACAGTGTTTCATTTTATTTGTAACCAGTTAATCTTCACAAACACTGAAAAGTTGTTTTGCAGTATGTTAAAGATGTGGAATTGATCAACTTTATACAAAAAGCAATACGTTTTTTCAGTTAATTTTGTTCTGTGAGAGAAATCCAGTGGGCTTGAACAAGTGCATCGAAATCTGTCTGAATGTCTGAGGTGGATATGCAAAGGACAGCTGACAGGTAATGATCAGGGTCTGCAGTTCAACTAGCAAACCATCAGCCCGCGCCCACTGAATCAGTCAAGTTCTTATTATGTCCGCGTTAGTTTTTTTTCTTCACAGCTTTCACTTTGACCTCAGTAAACAGATACTTAGAAGTCCATGTCTTGTTAAAAGTTAATCAGTGGCAAAGTTTTTCATTTTCGAGGGCTAACCAACAGCTAACTCTCCTGTCGGTGAGGTTGCGCAAGCGCACATATGTAAATCGCCTGATCACTGTAGTCTTTCAGGACTACATATTTACTACCGCTCAACACATTTATTTATTTTTAATTTTTGATTTACCTCACGCGGGCCGGATTGAGACAGCCTGTGGCCGGTTATGGCCCGCGGGCCATACAATGCCCAGGTCTGCTAAACTGACTCTCTGGTGCTCAGGTCGTAATTTCAATCACACAGCACGGAGCTACAGGAATATCTGGACCACAGCCAATCAGAGGCAAAGACCCGCCCCATCTCTGTCTCTGATTGGTTTAGACCACGATATGATCCAACCATGAGTGTCAGTGCCGTTTTAGGATAACAAACGCTTCGTTTGTGGAGAGACAGCGGATGCGAGGAGGTTAGGTGCACCGGTGCGACCTAGGAAAAAATTTAGTCGCACCCGTACACATTTTGGTCGCATAGTCGCACAGGTGTGTACCTGCTCCTGGGGAGGAGAGCGGAACTCCTTGGTCTTCCTGGCGGTGACGGCAGCGGACATGTTGAGGGCCAGCATCAGCTCGTTGTAGCGGAACTTCTGGTTGTACTGCAGCTTGGAGACGAAGCGGTCTGAGAAGGCCACAATGGCCTCCACGCGATGCTTCAGCTCACAGTCACAGAAGTAGTGCAGCAGCTCACACATCTAGGACACACACACACACACACACACCTGTAAGCGCTTAGATAACAGGTGTGTCTGATAGCAGAGTAACGGCACGTCTCTGATGTAGGGCGAGATGAGGGAACATGACTTCAGGATGATACTGAGCCTTTCATGTGCGGGTGCTTTAGAACGGGGCCATAAATGTTAGGAGGGGAAGGGGAGGGGGGGGAGATAGTGAGATCAGAGCAGTGGACCTCTGTCATCAGTCAGTTTCCTGGATGAAAACATCACCACAGTAGGAACAGATTTAAGGTCAGCTTGGGTTTTCTCTCAGTAAAAAAGTTGGTAAAAGGAAACCTGACCCTGGATCAGATCTGAGGGTTACCTGACCCTGGATCAGATCTGAGGGTTACCTGACCCTGGATCAGATCTGAGGGTTACCTGTCGTTTCACCGGCTCAGGCAGTCTCTTCTCCAGAAGCCCTTTCATTGGCTGCTTGGCCTCTCTCGCCTCCTCCTCCTCCCCCGCCTCAACCTCCTTCTCCTCCGCCCCCTTCAGCCCCTCCTTCTCCGTCGCCTCCGCTACCGCGGCAACCGCCTCCTCGCTCGTGTCTTCGAACACGCTGGGGTGGATGAGGAGCAGGATCTTCTGCACGTCCTCGCTGCCCAGCACGCCCATGGTGAGCAGCGTGCCTATCAGCTTGAGGATGGGCACAAACTCGTACTCCACGCTGCCCCCTACAGGGTCCCTGATGTGGTGCCCTCCGCCCTGCACGGCCTCCGTCAGCATGCAGATGGCCTTCTCCTTCAGCGCGTCCAGCGGGATCTGAGGGCTGAAGCTCGGGGGGTCCCGTTGGCCGCTCACGAAGCAGGGCGGGACGAAGTTGAGGCGGGGCTTGAGCGAGGTGCTTAGCCCCACCCCTGGTGGGAGGTGCTTGTGGGAGGAGCTGGAGAACGGTGGGAGGTGCTTGTGGGAGGAGCTGGAGAACGTTGGGAGGTGCTTGTGGGAGGAGCTGGAGAACAGGCATATAGAGCGCGTCTCGGCGGTGACGGGGATGATGAACTCGTTGTTCATCATGAGGCGCGCCTCCTTGGCCGTCTCCAGGTGGATGCTGATGAGGACGTTGTAGAAGCCCTCACGCAGCACGCCCGACAGGTACTGGTTGTCGATGGTGTAGAGGAGCTGTGATTGGTCGAGGTGGCTGCAGAGGGCGTGAGCCACGCGGGTGTTGCCCAGGGCGCAGAGGGCCCCGTACAGCTTCAGGGTGTGCTGGTGGAACGTCCTCATCTCCTCCAGCTCCGACAGCTCCATGATGTCCACACACCTGGGGAGACACAAGCAGAGGGTGAGCGTGTGTGTGTGCGTGTGTACCTGTGTGAGTGTGTGTGTGTGCGTGTGTTCCTCGAACACGCTACCCGTGTGCATCTGTGTACCTGTTCTCCTCGGGGATGTGGACAGCCATCATCTGCAGCGGCTCCAGACACTGCAGCCCCCAGCCGTGCCTCTCGCTGACCCGGCCCGTGTCCACCCTGAGGAAGGTGTTGGGCATGCGGCTCCACAGGACTGCCTGGATGGTCTGGACGTCTAGACGAGGGGGACACTGGGGCACCGGGTTTCTCAGCTCACTCTTAAAGATGGCCGACGACAGGGGCATGGCGTTCTGGAGGGAGCAAAGGTCAATGGTCAGACTGATGGGTCACACTGAGGTGGAGAATGAGTATGGGGTCCAGTATATAGGTAGAGCATATAGGTAGAGTATGAAGCTACAGTTCAGTATGTGGGTACCTTGATTTTAGCCAGCTCAAACTGGAACAGATTGGGGCTTGTCGGTCGCACAAACACAGCAGGGAAGAGTTTGGTGTTGGGTTCCACCTGGTCAGAACACAGAGACGTGCTCCAGTCAGAACACAGAGACATGCTCCAGTCAGAGCACAGAGACATGCTCCAGTCAGAGCACAGAGACATGCTCCAGTCAGAGCACAGAGACATGCTCCAGTCAGAACACAGAGACATGCTCCAGTCAGAGCACAGAGACGTGCTCCAGTCAGAACACAGAGACGTGCTCCAGTCAGAACACAGAGACATGCTCCAGTCAGAGCACAGAGACATGCTCCAGTCAGAGCACAGAGACATGCTCCAGTCAGAGCACAGAGACATGCTCCAGTCAGAGCACAGAGACGTGCTCCAGTCAGAACACAGAGACATGCTCCAGTCAGAGCACAGAGACATGCTCCAGTCAGAGCACAGAGACGTGCTCCAGTCAGAACACAGAGACGTGCTCCAGTCAGAGCACAGAGACATGCTCCAGTCAGAACACAGAGACATGCTCCAGTCAGAACACAGAGACATGCTCCAGTCAGAGCACAGAGACATGCTCCAGTCAGAGCACAGAGACGTGCTCCAGTCAGAACACAGAGACATGCTCCAGTCAGAGCACAGAGACGTGCTCCAGTCAGAACACAGAGACATGCTCCAGTCAGAACACAGAGACATGCTCCAGTCAGAGCACAGAGACATGCTCCAGTCAGAGCACAGAGACGTGCTCCAGTCAGAACACAGAGACATGCTCCAGTCAGAGCACAGAGACATGCTCCAGTCAGAACACAGAGACATGCTCCAGTCAGAACACAGAGACATGCTCCAGTCAGAGCACAGAGACGTGCTCCAGTCAGAACACAGAGACATGCTCCAGTCAGAACACAGAGACATGCTCCAGTCAGAGCACAGAGACATGCTCCAGTCAGAGCACAGAGACGTGCTCCAGTCAGAACACAGAGACATGCTCCAGTCAGAGCACAGAGACATGCTCCAGTCAGAGCACAGAGACGTGCTCCAGTCAGAACACAGAGACATGCTCCAGTCAGAACACAGAGACATGCTCCAGTCAGAGCACAGAGACATGCTCCAGTCAGAGCACAGAGACGTGCTCCAGTCAGAACACAGAGACATGCTCCAGTCAGAACACAGAGACATGCTCCAGTCAGAGCACAGAGACATGCTCCAGTCAGAGCACAGAGACGTGCTCCAGTCAGAACACAGAGACATGCTCCAGTCAGAACACAGAGACATGCTCCAGTCAGAGCACAGAGACATGCTCCAGTCAGAGCACAGAGACGTGCTCCAGTCAGAACACAGAGACATGCTCCAGTCAGAGCACAGAGACATGCTCCAGTCAGAGCACAGAGACGTGCTCCAGTCAGAACACAGAGACATGCTCCAGTCAGAACACAGAGACATGCTCCAGTCAGAGCACAGAGACATGCTCCAGTCAGAGCACAGAGACGTGCTCCAGTCAGAACACAGAGACATGCTCCAGTCAGAACACAGAGACATGCTCCAGTCAGAGCACAGAGACATGCTCCAGTCAGAGCACAGAGACGTGCTCCAGTCAGAACACAGAGACATGCTCCAGTCAGAACACAGAGACATGCTCCAGTCAGAGCACAGAGACATGCTCCAGTCAGAGCACAGAGACATGCTCCAGTCAGAACACAGAGACATGCTCCAGTCAGAACACAGAGACATGCTCCAGTCAGAGCACAGAGACATGCTCCAGTCAGAGCACAGAGACATGCTCCAGTCAGAGCACAGAGACGTGCTCCAGTCAGAACACAGAGACATGCTCCAGTCAGAACACAGAGACATGCTCCAGTCAGAGCACAGAGACATGCTCCAGTCAGAACACAGAGACGTGCTCCAGTCAGGCCTCAAAGCACAAACACTGACAGCAAGAAGAAATGTGATGAATGTGATTTGCAGGAAACCGCTGAGCAAGACGAGATTTTTTGCAAGGTTTTTAAGTCTCACTTAATGTGTGTGTGTGTGTATATACATAGTGAGTCAGCACATACACGTTTACCTGTGTGTGTGTGTGTGTGTGTGTGTCAGGCCATGCTAGGATAGCCTGAAGGGAAGGCAGGCTGG
The DNA here is from genome assembly GCF_963692335.1 of Osmerus eperlanus. Taxonomy (NCBI): domain Eukaryota; kingdom Metazoa; phylum Chordata; class Actinopteri; order Osmeriformes; family Osmeridae; genus Osmerus; species Osmerus eperlanus. The sequence continues at coordinate 18,534,296 of NC_085026.1, read as the reverse complement.
CAGGATGACTCAGAGCAGTTTTAAAGCTTCCTGTGTTTCTGCGAGGGACAACTTAAGAAGATCTCTCTTCAAATGGGAGATTCTGTTCTCTCATTGTGGAAAGTACCGTCAGACAGACAGGCTTAGGTGCAGACAGACAGACAGACAGACAGACAGACAGACATAGCACCATCCAGTGAGACAGACAGACAGGCAGGTGAATGTGAATGAGAGATGGTTGCTGTCTGATGGTGGTCAGAGTGTCTAGACAGATACACACACTCACGGTGTGTGAGTGAGAGAGAGACAGGTGAGAGAGCGTGTGAGTACCTGGTAGGAGGTGGAGATGTCCTTGCCGTTGACGGTGAAGGTGACCAGGCCGGTGGCCAGGTCGATCAGACAGCCTATCTCCACGTCCACGCTACTGCGCCGAGAAGACTGACCACTGCTGCACACGTCACCCCCCCACACCATGTAGCAGTTACTCCTCCTAACACTGGAGGGAGGAGGGAGGACAGGGAGGAGTGGAGGAGGAAAGACAAGGGTGGAGAGGAGGGAGGAGTGGAGGGAGGAGTGGAGAGAGGAGTGGAGGAGGAAAGACAAGGGTGGAGAGGAGGGAGGAGTGGAGGGAGGACAGGGAGGAGAAAGGAGTGGAGGGAGGAGTGGAGGGAGGAGAGACAAGGGTGGAGAGGAGGGAGGAGAGGGGAGTGGAGGGAGGAGTGGAGGGAGGAGGCAGGAGTGGAGGGAGAAGAGAGGAGGGAGGAGTGGAGAACAGCATCCAGAGAAAAATGAGACAACATGAGAAGAGGAGAAGGGTCTTCATGCTGGTCTGAAGAACAGGGTTTCCTTGGCAACACACTCACCTCTCGTGGACACGCCCACGCTCGTCTCCCAGGGTAACCGTGACTGTCCGGTTCTTGCTGAGGTGGAAGTTGTTGCTATAGTAATGGTAGTCTGGGGTGACCCAGCCCACCCACACACAGGAAGGGTCCTGTCCAGCGAACACCCTGAGAGAGTGGTAGTACTGCAAGACAGCAGGTTCCAGTCACACAGCAGCCTCTACACCCAGCCTAGCCTAGCCTAGCCACCCAGCCTCCACACACACACAACACCTAGACTAGCCTACCCACCAAGCCCTCACACACACTACACCCAGCCTAGCCTAGACACCCAACCCTCACACACACTACACCCAGCCTAGCCTACCCACCAAGCCCTCACACACACTACACCCAGCCTAGCCTAGACACCCAACCCTCACACACACTACACCCAGCCTAGCCTAGACACCCAACCCTCACACACACTACACCTAGCCTAGCCACCCAGCCCTCACACACACTACACCTAGCCTAGCCACCCAGCCCTCACACACACTACACCCAGCCTAGCCTAGCCACCCAGCCCTCACACACACTACACCCAGCCAAGCCTAGCCTAGCCTAGCCACCCAGCCCTCACACCAACACTTACCACTCTCCTTTTAACAGAGCAAATGCTTCACTTCATTTAATTTATTGACTTTATCCAAACGCTCTACCACTGAGATTTACCCCCTTTTTTACCAACTTGTACCCAAGGACAGCACCATGGCTATCCCACATTCAGTATGGTAGTACAGACTAGAAAGTTCTGATCACTGGGTGACAGTGTTACCGTGGTGATGCTGCTGTAGTCCACCCGTCTGGCCTCATCACTTTGCTTCACAGCCCTCAGAGGATACCTGAGGGAGGGGTCAGAGGTCAACCTCACAGACCTGTGTTTGAGCTTGAGACAGTGTGTGTGTCTGACCTGTGTTTGAGCTTGAGACAGTGTGTGTGTCTCTGACCTGTGTTTGAGCTTGAGACAGTGTGTGTGTCTGACCTGTGTTTGAGCTTGAGACAGTGTGTGTGTCTGACCTGTGTTTGAACTTGAGACAGTGTGTGTGCGTCTCTGACCTGTGTTTGAGCTTGGGACAGTGTGTGTGTCTGACCTGTGTTTGAGCTTGAGACAGTGTGTGTGTCTGACCTGTGTTTGAGCTTGAGACAGTGTGTGTGTCTCTGACCTGTGTTTGAGCTTGAGACAGTGTGTGTGTCTGACCTGTGTTTGAGCTTGAGACAGTGTGTGTGTCTGACCTGTGTTTGAGCTTGAGACAGTGTGTGTGTCTCTGACCTGTATTTGAGCTTGAGACAGTGTGTGTGTCTGACCTGTGTTTGAGCTTGAGACAGTGTGTGTGTCTCTGACCTGTATTTGAGCTTGAGACAGTGTGTGTGTCTCTGACCTGTGTTTGAGCTTGAGACAGTGTGTGTGTCTGACCTGTGTTTGAGCTTGAGACAGTGTGTGTCTCTGACCTGTGTTTGAGCTTGAAACAGTGTGTGTGTCTGACCTGTGTTTGAGCTTAAGACAGTGTGTGTGTCTGACCTGTGTTTGAGCTTGAGACAGTGTGTGTGTCTGACCTGTGTTTGAGCTTGAGACAGTGTGTGTGTCTGACCTGTGTTTGAGCTTGAGACAGTGTGTGTGTCTGACCTGTGTTTGAGCTTGGGACAGTGTGTGTGTCTGACCTGTGTTTGAGCTTGAGACAGTGTGTGTGTCTCTGACCTGTGTTTGAGCTTGAGACAGTGTGTGTGTCTCTGACCTGTGTTTGAGCTTGAGACAGTGTGTGTGTGTCTGACCTGTGTTTGAGCTTGAGACAGTGTGTGTGTCTGACCTGTGTTTGAGCTTGAGGGTGTCTTCGTCATGCAGGCCGTTCATGTCGAGGGCGGGGCTGGTCTTGAACACAGGGTGGAACTCGACGGGCATGCTGAGTCTGCAGAACAGCATGTCAGCCTGGCCGCTCTGAACACATGTCCGCAGAGACACCTTCAGACAGGGGGGGGACTCCACCGTCCCGTCAATACGGCTGACCTGGGGGGGAGGGGGCAACATAACAGGCTTGTAAAAAAAAGAGCTAAACAAATAACATTAGATTTGGAAAAGGTCAAGAGATCAATTAGTATTTAAAAAATATATATATATATAAAAAAAAAAAAAAAAAGGTTTTGAAAAAAGTCTTCTCCTCTCCTTTCACTGTGAGTGGAAAAAAACGTAAGAAAAGGGGTTTTGCAAAAAAAAAACTATATATACTATTTGAATGAAAAACAAGTTTGGGGAAAAAAACTTTCTAAAGGTAAAAAAAAAAAAAAAAAAAAAAAAGTTTAAAAAATATCTTTGAAAAAAAGTTTGGAAACAAGAGTCCTCTCCTTTCACCATGTGAGTGAAACTTTTACCAGAGTCTTTTTAAACATGAGAATCTGTACTTCTACTGAGTGAAGGATGTTCTGCCATATCTGCTTATCTTACCACTATGGAGTTGTGTAGTGTGATCTTACCACTATGGAGTTGTGGTCTTTTGGCACGTTCACGAAGGTGGGCAGACGCTTGCTGAACCACATGGTGACATCTCGGTTCATGTTGACGGCAAACGGTTCAAATCCCTCCTGCAGACCACACATGGTGTAGTAGCTGAAGGTGCTGGCATCCTTGCCCAGGTTCATGCGGCCCACCTGAGACAGACCAGGCTGCACACTGGGATGAACCCTGGAGAGGACACAAGCAGTCAGCATGCTGAGAGCTCGGATACACAACACACAGCTGCCTCTCTCTGTCTCTCTGTCTCTCTGTCTCTCTGTCTCTCTGTCTCTCTGTCTCTCTGTCTCTCTGTCTCTCTGTCTCTCTGTCTCTCTGTCTCTCTGTCTCTCTCTCTCTCTCTCTCTCTCTCTCTCTCTCTCTCTCTCTCTCTCTCTCTCTCTCTCTCTCTCTCTCTCTCTCTCTCTCTCTCTCTCTCTCTCTCTCTCTCTCTCTCTCTCTCTCTCATCCACCTTTTACTAAAAGGCAATTTACGACTGTCACATTAAATGAGGGTCATTTTATAATGGGGGAGGCACTTATTTTTCACTCTCTCTCTCTCTCTCTCTCTCTCTCTCTCTCTCTCTCTCTCTCTCTCTCTCTCTCTCTCTTCTCTCTCTCTCTCTCTCTCTCTCATCCACCTTTTACTAAAAGGCAATTTACGACTGTCACATTAAATGAGGTCATTTTATAATGGGGGAGGCACTTATTTTTCAGTCATTTCACAGCGTGGCTGTCTGAGGTTAACTCATCAGCCTGTCGCTGCTCCCACGGCCGAGAGTCACGATGGAACAGGAAGACAGCAGTGAGAGAAGGTTGACACACAGACACACACACAGTCACACACAGACACACACACACCGTCACACACAGTCACACACAGACACACACACAGACACACACACACAGTCACACACAGTCACACACAGTCACACACAGTCACACACAGTCACACACAGACACACACACACACACACACCGTCTTCGGTCTCAAAGTCAGCGAAGCAGAGTTCGGAGCCGCTGCTGGTGATGAGGATCTCTCCGTTGAGGGTGAAGATCATGGACTTGTCCTCCATGTTGATCATGCAGCCCACCACGTCTCCTGCACGCCAGCAGCGCCCGAAGAAACGACCACCCTGGTTCAGACGCTGGCCCTGAACACACACACATTGGTTTTCTATCCCAACACAAGTGTAGTTAAACAAGACATACACACACAGGAGAACCCAGCAGACAGCTCACCCTGAACCCGTCGAACACGAAGGCCAGGTGGTCCAAGCCCAGCTCCACGTCAGGCCTGCAGCCCGGCCGTGCCCAGCCCACACGCATGTCCCCGCCCGTCACCGCCTCAAACTCAAAGTACCACTTCCCCGTCCGCACAGCGTAAGTGCGCTCCACCCGGAAGAAGCGGACCTTATCAATGCTCAGCCTCTCCACAACGTGACCTGCTGGGGGAGAGGGGGGGTCAGCCTTGCATCACCTCACGTCCACAACATGCTACACATGACCATTTTAGCAACACTACAGGAGTTTCTCAGGAGAACAGTTTGCATGTTTGCAAGGTGTTGCTCAGAGATAAATCTCACTTCTCCTGACCAGGAAGTCAACTCACCGCCTTCCTGGTCAGGTGGGTCGATGTTATACCCATAGCCAATCAGAGTGCGGATGGCCTCCCGGAGGCTGTCCCTGTTGGACTTCTTGGTGCGCTCGTCCAGCAGGTCATAGGGCACCAGGCGAGGGTTACGCTTGCTCTTCACATCCTGTTAGCGCACACACACACACACACACAGACACACACACACACAGACACACACACTCTCATCATGTCTCAGTTTCAGCCAGGGAGCCAGCTCAATGCAGTCAATCAGTGAGGATCATTAAGTAGTTAATCGTCCATCTGTCATAACTATTAGAACAGCTGAACACAATGGGCTGAGTGTTCAGCCTCAGCCTGGTGAAGGCAGGCTGGGGCCTGGATCTGCTGAGTCTCCTATAGAGCAGCTTTCTGCAACCGAGGCATTGTGACAGAACAGAAAGCTGTCAGGACACATAAAGCCTAAAGCGTCATACAATACGGTCTGCTTCAGTGAAGTCATAGCGACTTAGAGATCACAACCGTGTGTGTGTGTGTGTGTGTGTGTGAGGTACCTGCTGTATGCCGTAGGTCCAGCCCTGCTTGATGCGGTCCTTGGCCCAGACGTTGTGAGCGTTCTCAGCCAGCCGGTCCACCAGCAGCTCCTGAGCCGAGCTCAGCCTCACCTCCGCCAGCCCCAGAGGGCTGGGCTTGTAGCCGTTAGACATCATGTAGCTGCAACACAGCCACAGCCACAGTCATTACTACCGCTACCGCCACCGCCACCGCCAACGCAAACGCTACCACCAGCGATAGGAAGTACGGTACTTAAGTAGATTTTTCTTGTATCAGAAAAACTTCACTATTTGTTTTTCTGACAACTTTTTACTTTCACTCCTTACATTTTATGCTGTTCTCATCTCTCCTCTCCTTTCACTGTGTGTGTGAAAACAAGTAGTCCAAGTAAACGAAGGGAGATGTTCAAAATGCAACTTTTTCCAGAGTCTTTTTAAACATGAGTTGTACTTCTACTTGAGTGAAGGATGTGTGTACTTTTGCCAACTCTGCCTACCATACCGCTAATATTAAGCCGCTAGACATCATGTAGCTGCCAAAGAGCCACAGTCACAACACTACTATTATATAATACTGAATATTATACAAAATGATAAATTGATGGTTTTATAATAGGTTACTGCACAAATACTGTATTATATATATTGTATACATTGTGTATAGCATAGACCTAATCAAAAATATATTCCATTGTATTTGTATACAGTACATATGTATCTCTCTGAGAGAGAGAAATATTGATATATATATATATAATTGTATGTGTGTATGTACAAGTGATAGATTGCATGTTGTTACTTCTTTGGGAGTTTAATCCTCTTCAGATCATCTTCAGCATTGGGGTTGACCTGGACCACATGGCAGCCCAGAGCCAACAGGGTCCTAAAGAGAGCCAGGTACATGGTGAGCCAGCATGATTGATAAGAACAGTTCAGTCAAGACACTCACGTGATTGATTTCACCATTTATTCATACACATGACAAATGGTTTAACATTGGCAGAATGGATGTACATGGGGAAGCGCTCCCTGCCGTCACTGCAGCATGACATGAGGCAGGGAGCAACAAGTGAAATCCCCCACGGGGAGAACAGACAGACCACATGGGGGAGAAGGGGACGGTGGTGGGTGGCAGCAGCGCAGAACACAAAGGTAATCGAGGACGCGTGTGCGTGCATGTGTGCGACTTTATAGCGCCTCCTATCAAGCTAAGCCTATGGGCTGAGAACACGGCGATGGGTGATATGGCGCACGCTGCCCGAGTTCCAGGCCTGAACTAGCTCCGCCCATTAATCAAACACATAACATGCTCATTCAGTTTCAGTTTCACTGCCCAGAACAGTGTTGGAAGCAAGGACCCAGGTAACTGCATTACTGCCAATGTAGCCACAGACAAAGTGTGGACACACAGAGGAAGTAATGAATTGTTTAATTGTGCATATCCTTGGCCATTATTAAACAATATAATTGCAGTGGTTGGAAAAGGTTCTTGAATCAACAGATTTGTTTAAACTGTACTTTGTTTCCAGACAGTGGTGTTTCTGTAGGCTGAGGTTAATCACAAACTAGCTTATTTACTGAAGTGCTTCTTCTTCATCACTCATGTACACACACACACATACACAAATGTTTTGTCTGTTAAGTTTCTTTTTTGCGTGTCCCTTGAAACACACTTCACACCTGTCTGGCCATACACATGCTGCTCTCTGTCTCTCTCCTTCTCTCCCCCTCCCCCCTCTCTCCCTCCAAACAGGAACACAGTGACTCATAATACAGGACATACTTCAAGGTTTCTGTTGACATCTGCAGGTTGTAATTCTTCTCAGTTTCAGGTAATTTGGAGAAATCCACCAGACAGGGGTGCTGGCGCTTGTTGTCATCTCTTATCTGGAACACAACAGTCAAAACCCGAACAGATCAGACACACAACATGGTGAAGCTGCGCCCAGCAGGATGAATCTGCTGTAACCTTAACATCACTACTCTACCTTTACGATGGAGGGACATTACATGGGAGGTTATGAGCACTGAAAATAACATTCAAGGTCATATAGACAACAAGAGGGGGGAGGGGCTTCTCCGTCACAGTGCTTCTGGTGACGTTGTGCCCTGGAGAACATGTTGTGAATTTAGAGAGCATGTTTTCTGGGGAGCCAGAGAGCAGAGAGGCTGGAACACCAGCAGAGAGATGTGACTGTGTGGCAGTGGTGTTTACCAGGAGAACATGCAGGGTTGTTCACAGGTGTAGCTGTGGGTTGTTGGATGAACGACGCTCAGCTCTTTTGTGAATAGTACAAGAAGTACTTTTTTATTTTGACTGTTATATGCTTCAGGGGGAGGAAGCTATGCTAACTATGCTAACCAACAGCTAATAAGCTATGCTAACTATGCTAACCAACAGCTAATAAGCTAAGCTTTGTAAGTGTTTAATTTCTCTTAATTTCTGTCCCCAGGGCAACCATAAGAGGGTTTTAATGAAGCCTGGGTGAGGCCAATGAGGAGAGTACCATGCCCTCTACAGAGGAGGCCTCTGCCACCCAGACTCAGGGACATGTGCCCCAGCCCCAGCCTCGGCCCCGGCCCCAGCCTCGGCCCCGGCCTGGCCTCACACAGAGGACAGTGTCTAACAACTAACAAGCCTAGTTACAGCACGTGTCGCTAGAGCTCTGGGTGCAGAACCCCGAGCCAGCCTTAATGTCCTCACCCCAAATCACACGCTCTATCACCATGTTGGACTGTGTGGAGGGCTGTCACTGAGAGGATTAAAAGAGGAAGAGAGGAGAGTTGGAGGAGAGGAGGAATGAGAGAGGAGGAGAGGAGCTACAGGACCAGAGCCAGTGTTCATCGTGTTTGTAATATAAACATAAGAGCTGGGGAGCACATTGTTTCTTTTCAGGTCGTCTGCACCTCACAGTGCAGCCGGGCAAAACAGGTCAAAGATCCTCACCGTCCAATAAACCAAGAGAGTCACTGACGCGGTGTCGTCCTACACACACCTCCAAAAAACAAGCACCAGATGAATGAAAATCATTTGGACTCCACCAGGTCTGTTTGTCTCAGGGGGAAATGTCACCTGCATCTATTTCTTGGTTTATTGTAGCAGTTTAACGGCCTACAATGACCTGTTGTGTCCTTGGAGTAAAACAATTGCATTGTAATTCATGATACTAGACGTGAGTCTGTCACCTACCAACACACTAAAATGAAAGTCAAATGGCAGAAGGAACACAGAAAGAGGAGGATTTTTGGTCACTTACCCTCTGTTGAGTTTGAACCGCAAATTATAAAAGAGAAAAGCAAAATGGTGTACAGGCTTTTTGGTTCTCAAACGGTCGCATTCCTAACCTAGAGCATTTCACTTTGGAAATACTAGTAATTTCTCAATAAACAAACATAAACGGTTTTTTCTTTACTCAATCAAAACTGTATGGATTAAGTGTGTATCACTGGAATGATGTTGCATATAAATCACAGCTGTTGTGTGTACCCTGTCCTATGTGTTGAGTGTGCGTGAGTGTGCGTGAGTGTCCTGAGCAGCAGAGCAGGTCATACCTTGCCGTAGGACCAGCCCAGCTCGATCTTGTTCATGCCCCACAGCTCGTGGATGTTCTCAGCCAGCTTGTCTCGGACCTTCTCCAAGTGGGAGGGCATGACGACCTGAGACCAGGATCACAGACAACACCGCTACACCCTGAACCAAACACTGTGTACGGCTGCTCATGCAGTCTGGAACCTCACAGTCTTTAGTGTGGAGGCAGGGGTGTCTTGGTGTAGAGTCAGTATAGAGTGCTGAGAGTTACCTGGCTGGTCTCCACAGGTGTGGGGATGTAGGAGGCCTGTGAGAGCAGCTGGGTGGTGCCCAGCAGGTCCCTCACTCCCTCCTGGTCCCTCTTGTACTCCTTCACTGGCTCCACACGCATCTTCTCCCTGGGCAGCAGAGCCTCGCAGCACGGAGCGTAGCTCGACGGCGGCAGGAACTTGAAGTCGCCGTGGCGACCCCCCAACAGGAAACGCACCCTGGGGACACAGGAAAACGGGTGGTTCCAGCATGAACAAGGAAGGGTACAGAACCAGGGGTTCACCATGCGTGTTTTCACCTCACGGACGCAGTGACTGTTTTATCCTCGTTCATGTTAACACCGTCAACTCCCTCTGTCTGACTCAGAGACAGAGGCAGCTCTGTGTGTCTGACTCAGAAGCAGAGGCAGCTCTGTGTGTCTGACTCAGAAGCAGAGGCAGCTCTGTGTGTCTGACTCAGAGACAGAGGCAGAGGCAGCTCTGTGTGTCTGACTCAGAAGCAGAGGCAGCTCTGTGTGTCTGACTCAGAGACAGAGGCAGCTCTGTGTGTCTGACTCAGAAACAGAGGCAGCTCTGTGTATCTGACTCAGAGAAAGAGGCAGTATTTCCTAACCCTTCCACATCAGACAGAAACAAACATCTGACAGGCCTCTGCTCCAGAGAGGAGCTGGACAGTAAAAGGTTTCTGATGTTCAAAACGGGTCGATCATGAAATCCTGAGAAGTCTGCTGGAGCTTGAAATTCCATTTTGCAGACCTGTCAATCACACCATCTGAAGTCACCATGGCAACAAGAGAGGAGTGTCCGGGGTTGGCAGGGAGAGGTGTGCGAGTGCATGTGTGAGGTGTGTGTGTGTTAGTAAACATTAGTACGTGGGTGTATTTTCTCCCCGTGAGGAGGACACATACTTGACCCCAGCAGAGAAGCTGACCACAGGGAAGAACAGCCCGTCGGTGTTGAAGTTCTCGAACATGCCCTGGACGGGCTGGCCGTTGATCCTGAAGGAGACGCTGGGAGCGCCCAGGTCCAGACAGCAGCTCACCACGTCATCACCCGTCAGGAGGTGGTGGTTCACAGAGGCTACCGCCCTCGGGATACGACCTGCACACACGCACACACACACACGTACACACACACGTACACACTTAAGGCATAGAAAGAGGACTGGCTAGAAACTCATTCACTCGACCCTCAGTGTGGGCAGGGAGTCGTGCCCTGCAGGGCCCAGAGAGCTGACAGTCTACTCTCAGCCCCAGGGCCCAGACAGCTGACAGTCTACTCTCAGCCCCAGGGCCCAGACAGCTGACAGTCTACTCTCAGCCCCTGGGCCCAGACAGCTGACAGTCTACTCTCAGCCCAGGGCTCCCCTCATCTCTTATGGAACATATCAGATTGTTCATAGATCTGAGTCGAGGTCAAACACTCAAGCTACCCCCACACACACAGGTACATACTGACCTGACCAGAGGTGAAGTCCATCGAAGCCATAGGAGTAGAGATCGTCCCCCACCCCGTTGCCCCCCCAGCCCTCGCCCCCCCCTGGGTAGGGGGCGTATCCCTTGGTGCTGGCCCAGCCCACGCGCAGGTGTGACGGCTCGCTGGTCAGAAAGGGCTCCACCTGGTCGATCATCAGCTCGTAGTACCACTTCCTGTACTGGGCAGAGCCCTCGCTCACCCCTAGGAAGATGTTGGGCCTCATGCTGCAGACATACAAGCAGAGGAAACTAAACACTCTATACCCGTTACACTGTACAGGACACATTACACTGACACAGTCATGATTAGTCTCTATACCCGTTACACTGTACAGGACACATTACACTGACACAGTCATGATTAGTCTCTATACCCGTTACACTGTACAGGACACATTACACTGACAGCCATGATTAGTCTCTATACCTGTTAGACTGTACAGGACACATTACACTGACAGTCATGATTAGTGAGTAGTGGTGATTATGGTCTGTTTCCGAGGTGTACCTCTGGACGTCATTAACCAGGCGGGTCTGGAGGAGAAGATCTCTCCTCGGCAGCAGGTGGTCACAGATCAGGTTCTGATTGGCTCTCACAGCTACACCGTTACACACACAGAGAGAGCAGAGCACGTCCAGGATCTGGGGGGAGGAGAGGACGTTACACACACAGAGAGCAGAGCATGGTGAGAGAGCAGCAGGAGAGAGGAACAGGAGAGAGAGAGCAGGAGAGAGAGAGAGCAGGAGAGAGAGAGAGCAGGAGAGAGGAGCAGGAGAGAGAGAGCAGGAGAGAGAGAGAGCAGGAGAGAGGAGCAGGAGAGAGAGAGCAGGAGAGAGAGAGAGCAGGAGAGAGAGAGAGCAGGAGAGAGGAGCAGGAGAGAGAGAGCAGGAGAGAGAGAGAGCAGGAGAGAGGAGCAGGAGAGAGAGAGCAGGAGAGAGAGAGAGCAGGAGAGAGAGAGAGCAGGAGAGAGGAGCAGGAGAGAGAGAGCAGGAGAGAGAGAGAGCAGGAGAAAGGAGCAGGAGAAAGGAGCAGGAGAGAGAAGCAGGAGAGAGGAGCAGGAGAGAGAGAGCAGGAGAGAGGAGCAGGAGAGAGGAGCAGGAGAGAGGAGCAGGAGAGAGAGAGCAGGAGAGAGGAGCAGGAGAGAGAGCAGGACAGAAGCCTTTTTCCGGCTTGCCAGCCAGATGAGACACTGACTGGGATTTATGACTGAGAGGATGTCAGCTCCCTGGATCTCCTCCCAATGTAAACATCTTGATACACAATGGAGACACTGAGCTATGTGTCTGTGTGTTTATCTAGTAATGACAGTAACTGTCAGAAAAGTGAATTACTCCAGCACTCCTCCTTGGAGAAGCACGTGTGTGTGTGTGTCTGTGTGTGTGTGTGTGTGGGGGGGGGGGGGAGGAGGGATGTATGCATGTGTGTGTTTAGCTATGTGTGTGTGAGCCCACCTTGTGGTTACGTCCGTGCTTGTAGAGCAGGGAGATGATGGACTGGATGTGTCCTCGCTGGATGATGTTCAGGGCCTCGGGGCTCTCGATCAGGATGCAGTGAAGAACCTCCAGGATGCCTGCAGACACACCTCATCCGTGAGCATCATCAACCCCATCATCCATGGGGTTGTTCCCACAGATGAACCCTAGCAACAAGGTACTGCAGCTACAGATGAACCCTAGCAACAAGGTACTGCAGCTACAGACGAACCCTAGCAACAAGGTACTGCAGCTACAGACAAACCCTAGCAACAAGGTACTGCGGCTACAGACGAACCCTAGCAACAAGGTACTGCGGCTACAGACGAACCCTAGCAACAAGGTACTGCGGCTACAGACGAACCCTAGCAACGAGGTACTGCAGCTACAGATGAACCCTAGCAACAAGGTACTGCGGCTACAGATGAACTCTAGCAACAATGTACTGCAGCTACAGACGAACCCTAGCAACAAGGTACTGCAGCTACAGATGAACCCTAGCAACAAGGTACTGCAGCTCCAGACTCTGGGGGTGTGAGAGATGAGAGGACAGACAGGCCCGGGGCCGATGGTACCTGAGGAGGACTCCAGTCTCTCCAGCTTGCTGATCAGCCAGTCCAGGTTGTTGGAGAACTGGGTACAGCTGTTCCTATTCCCTCGGATCAGCGCAGCTACAGGAAACACATGGAAAGTCAGGTTATATACTGTACCAAGTACAGAAAAGTCAGGTTATATCTGTATAGGAGAAGAAAATATATCCTTGCATCTGTCTTTGGGGTAAGGTGAAACCAGTTACCCATCAACACACAACCAGCATCTTACACAAATATCATCAAAATGTCCCTGGCAATGTCCCCCTTTAGGTCCACCTTGCCAGCCTGCTCAGAGGACAGGAGAGAGGAGTGTTCTAAGAGCACTCCTGCATGTTAATGGGCTGAGAGGAGAGGAGGGGGCGTGAGGAGAGACAAGAGGCATCAGAGCCAAAAGCACACGGCTCCTCCAGTGGGGACAGACAGAGGAGAGCGGGCGACGCTGAGCGTGCGAGGACAAGGACAAGAACAAGGTTTCAAACAGAACCACACTCAAGACTACCACGCTAAGAAAAGGGGTGTGCTGTTTTGCCGGCTGGACAGAACAGCCCTCTTCACCTGCCAGGTCACGTTAGTCCAGGCAGTCCTCAGAAGGTCTGAGGACAGGGACAGCTCAGGGGCTGGTGGAGGACAGTGAGAGGTGAGGACAAGGGGACATGGAGACAGAGGGAGGACATGGCCACCGTCCCTGATAACAGCTACCACAGACCATGATCACAGTGGATAGCTTGTTCCCTCATGGATTCAAAAGCCATCTGGTAGACAGGCACAGCCTTGCCTGGCTGGGAGAGTGTGTGTGTGTGTGTGTGTGTGTGTGTGTGTGTGTGTGTGTGTGTGTGTGTGTGTGTGTGTGTGTGTGTGTGTGTGTGTGTGAGTGAGTGAGTGTGTGTGTGTGAGTGTGTGTGTGTGTGTGTGTGTGTAAGCAGTAGGCATGTTTGGGTGGGAGCCCTGGAAGCACTTCACACAATTTTTAACTGCTTGTAGCCTACGTCTGGTGCATGTGGGTATGGATGTGTGAATGTGTGTGCGCAGGAAAACAGCATCCAAAAGTGATCAGTGTATAAGATGCCAATCAGAGTGTATGTGTGCCAGTTACACACAGTCAGACAGCCAATCAGGTCAGTAATATGTTTCCCCAACAAGTAACCTGTCCATTAAAATTGTTATTATATTGATAAAAATAATTCTTGACGGCTCTAATTCCCTTGGAATTATTAAAGTACTGACTCACCTGACATACAGGCAGACAGACAGGCAGACAGGCAGACAGACAGACAGACAGACAGACAGGCAGACAGGCAGACAGGCAGACAGAGACAGACAGACAGGCAGACAGGCAGACAGAGACTCAGACAGACAGACAGACAGACAGACAGACGGGCAGACAGGCCTCACCCAGCAGCTCATACAGCAGGTTGAGGATGTCCTTCCAGGCAGCACCAGCCTCGGCCCCGGCACACTCGCCGAAGTGAGCGGCGCTGTTGTACATGTTCAGACGGTCGATGCAGCTGGACACCAGCGTCAGCATGCCCTGACAAACACACACATCACTGTGAGGTCATCAAACACACACACATCACTGTGAGGTCATCAAACACACACATCACTGTGAGGTCATCAAACACACACATCACTGTGAGGTCATCAGTTTGTGCCGCAGCCTGACCCCATGAAGTATCAGGTTATGGGATGAGAGGAGAAGCAGGCAGGGTCCGGCCCTGAGACACAGATAATCACACAGGATCTATAACTCCAGGAAATGCCTCGCATCAGCCATCTACTGTGACAAATTGACCGAACAACGGTTTTATAGTGGAGAATTGTAGATGCTTTACAAGCAGGATATGTAGGGAGGCACGTTAGTGCGAACACTAACCGCAAAAATCAGTTATGTAAACAGAAATATTGAGCTCATTTGCATTCATTTGTTATTAACCTACAGCATGGCGCGAGGACATAGAGGTGACTTGGGAACAACACAGTGTTTTACCTCCAGGTGTCGTGAGATTGATGCTGGGCTTGTTTGACCTCGTCAACTCAGAGGAGGGGAAGCTGACATTTGATAATTGATGAGTAATTCTGCGCCCAGAAGCTAATCAGAGGCTTCACTGCCGCGGTGTCAGAATCACAGCAACTCATAACAAAACTGCTGACAGTTGAAAATGCACGGCTGTGCAAAACAAAGCGCATACACAGAATCAGTTGCTTTAGCCTTTAAAACATCTTAAGCACACGACTGTGACCAGATAACTCCTGCGGTAGCCACTTACTAACATGACCTTAACCAACCTGACACTCCTGACTTAGGACTGCTAATGTGTTTTACTGCCAAACATCTCTCTCTGGCCACGGCTGGGCGCTTCCTGTGATGCGGGACTCACTTCCTGTTTGAAGAGGTTCTGGCGGTTCTTGAGGGAGCGCAGCTTGATCTGCTTCTGTTCGTGCTCCAGGTCGGCAGCAGGAAGCAGGAAGTAGGAGATGAGATCGTTGAGGGTCTGGAGGACTTCCTGGATGGGCGGGGCCACGGACGCACAGGTCTTCCCTCCCAGACAGTCCAGGTCCCTGAGAGGAGGAGCACACATTACCATCGCTGCCTCTCTGCAGACATGTCCCTTCTGCAGCACCAAGTCTTGCATAACAACTGAGGTACAAGGCCAGCACGCTGCATGGACAGAACATGACTCTGGTTCTCGCAGAAGCATTTCCGTCCAGCGGCTAAGAACAGACACGGGGGACAGGGACAGCCAACCGTGACCCTGACTTGACCTGAGGGGTTCAGAGAGGGTGGGCGGCCGAGGTTTCAGCCAACCCCTCTCTCTGCCCCTTGTTCTATTTGAATTTCTGAAGCTCGAATTTTGGGGAATTTTACTGTTCGAATGCGCGCAGCTCTACAATGAAATGTTTTTTTTTGCAATGTTAAACAGTAAAAAAAAAAGACGAATATTCATTGTTGCGGGCCACCACAAATCAATCAATGTATGGGAAACACTGGTGTGTGTATGCATGTATGTGTGTGCATGGATGTGTGTGTGTATACGTGTATGTGTGTGCATGCGTGTGTGTGAGTGTGTATGTGTGTGCATGCGTGCATGCGTGTGTGTATGCACCTGATGAAGCGGCTGAACAGACGGGTGGTGTTGCGGATGATGCGTGCGGCGCAGGACTCCTCATGCTGACAGCGCTGCAGGGTCAGACTGTCGTCCATGTGACCTTCAGAGTGAAGACAGGCCTGGAGACACAAGGAGGAGAGCAGGTGGGGAGAGAGAGGGAGGACAGGGAGAGAGAGGGAGGACAGGGAGAGAGAGGGAGGACAGGGAGAGAGAGGGAGGACAGGGAGAGAGAGGGAGGACAGGGAGAGAGAGGGAGGACAGGGAGAGAGAGGGAGGACAGGGAGAGAGAGGGAGGACAGGGAGAGAGGGAGAACCGGGAGAGAGAGGGAGGACAGGGAGAGAGAGGGAGGACAGGGAGAGAGAGGGAGGACAGGGAGAGAGAGGGAGGACAGGGAGAGAGAGGGAGGACAGGGAGAGAGAGGGAGGACAGGGAGAGAGAGGGAGGACAGGGAGAGAGAGGGAGGACAGGGAGAGAGAGGGAGGACAGGGAGAGAGAGGGAGGACAGGGAGAGAGAGGGAGGACAGGGAGAGAGAGATGTCAGACAGCTAGATATTATGGGTGATAAAATCCACTGGACTGAAAAGGTGCTTCCACTACAGGCCATCTAGCTGTGTGTGTGGGTGTGTGAGTGTGTGTGCGTGTGTGTGTGGGTGTGTGTACAGGCCGGTCATGCACAGTCCCTTCACATCAGCCCCCCCTACTACGATTCTCTTCTACATCTCATATTACAGGATGTGTCTTGGTCTAACCACGTGAGGCAGCAGGACGGAGAGTTTACCCGTCTCTTGAGAGGGCCGAGGCGGGCAGACTTGACGTCGGGCGCCTGGTAGGACAGCCAGAGCCCCGTGGCCACGTGCATGACGAAGCAGAGAGAGTCTCCATACTTGATCTCAGCCACGCCCATGCCCTCCACGTCTCTCTTGGGACTGCTCTCCAGCTTGTCCTGGGGGTCAGAGAACTCAACACACTCACACATGTGTACGCACACACATGCACGCACACATATGTGCATGTATGTACGCACACACACGTACACATACATATATGCACGCACGCACACACACCTCCTCTCCAGTTGGAAATATCCAGAGAGGAGCAGGATGTGTTGATCTGTGGTGAGGTCAGAAGTTAGTTCTCATCCCCACCCTAACCTTAACCCCCACCCCAAGCCTAACCCTCACCCCCACCCCAACCCCCACCCCAAGCCTAACCCTAACCCACCCCAAGCCTAACCCTCACCCCCACCCCAACCCCCACCCCAAGCCTAACCCCCACCCCAAGCCTAACCCCCACCCCAAGCCTAACCCTTACCCCCACCCCAAGCCTAACCCTCACCCCCACCCCAAGCCTAACCCTCACCCCCAAGCCTAACCCTCACCCCCACCCCAACCCCCACCCTAAGCCTAACCATCACCCCCACCCCAAGCCTAACCCCCACCCCAAGCCTAACCCTCACCCCCACCCCAACCCCCACCCCCACCCTAAGCCTAACCCTCACCCCCACCCCAAGCCTAACCCTCACCCCCACCCCAAGCCTAACCCCCACCCCCACCCCAAGCCTAACCCTCACCCCCACCCCAAGCCTAACCCTCACCCCCACCCCAAGCCTAACCCCCACCCACACCCTAAGCCTAACCCTCACCCGGAAGGTAATGGCACCACTATCTAAAGCAGAACTGTTTCACCACAACTCTACTACAGCCCTAGTCACTGGAAATTATGTCAATTTTCCAGTTCAAGGAGAGTAGGTCGTTAATATCGCTACAGATCGTTCCTTTGTAATGTATTTTAGTGAGGGTGGAGAGGGTGTGGTTGAGCACCACACAGTCATGGAGGTCACCTCTGAGGATGTGTGTGTGTGTGTGTGAGTGTGTGTGTGAGTGTGTGCGCTGACCTTGGAGGCTCTGAAGCAGAACGCAGTGGAGTTGGTGTCGGCTCTCTCCCTCTCCAGCAGCACCAGCCCCCGCTCCTCCGCCAGCGCCAGGTAGTGACCGCTGGTCAGGTGACGCAGGCGGAAGGGCTGACCCCAGCGGATGTAGCTTCCACTCCAGCTGTCACGGGTCAAGGTCACACACACACACACACACACAGGCACAATCAAACACACACAGACACACAGACACACACACACAAGAGTGCACACAAACACACATTTATAAACAACTCACTAGGCCATCGAAGGCTAATATCCTTATATCAGATCATGCACACTTTGCTGCCAGCTGTTAATTAGCTAGCAAGGCATGTGCTAATACAGCAATTACTAAACACTCTGCCAGAGAATATTCCACTAATTATGTAGCTAATGTGTATTCAGGACATGTCCTGTTGTGGAAGATCAAACCGAATCAGGAGGAAAACATGAGAGATGAGAGGAGAGGATGTCTGGATCAGGAAGTCTGATCTCACAGAGCAGACACACTCAGTATCTGAGGAGGGTGGGAGACAGAGAGAGAGAGAGGAGGAGGGTGGGAGACAGAGAGAGAGAGAGGAGGAGGGTGAGAGACAGGAGAGAGAGAGGAGGAGAGAGAGGGAGAGAAGAAGAGATGACAGAGTGCAAATGAAGGGCAGCTCACCTGATGCGTAGTGGTTCCAGCCTCCACAGGGACCGGGCCTTGGCACCAGCTTTCCCCGTCTCATAGTTCACGATCCTGGGGTATGGGAGAGGGGCATGAGGGGTCTGGCCTGGATCTCCTGGATGTACTGTATTCACATCTCCATATACGATCAACAACAACCGTAACCTTGATCAACAGTCTTAAGTTGTGCTTTAATCATTTTTATCCGTTCTGTTCCCTTCTGTCCTCGTGACGTTAGCTCAGATGAGGGGGTCTTAGTCCTGAGTAGGATCATGTTTACCCTGGCTGTCACATGAACACACAAGCCCAGATAACCCAGTCACACTGGCCATCTCTGGTATGGGTGACTGGGTCCAGAGATAAAAGGAATTGTTGATGCCCCTCGGTGACAGTTTGGAGCGTGTCAGATGAAAATTTAGGGTCTCTGAAGAAGCTCTGTCTATTACATTTCAAGGACAGTACCAGGAGTACATAACTGACAACCAGTATTTAATCCTTGTCTGCGTATTTTGCCTCACATCACAGCTCAAAAAAATAATTGAGTGTGTGTGAACCTTAGTGTGTATGTGTCTGTGTCTCTGTACACCTCGTGTTTGTTCAGTGTGTTTCTGTGTGTGTCTGTGTGTATGAGTTTGTGAGTGTACAGAATGTGTGTATTTGCACCTTAGTGTATGTGTGTACCTGGGGGCCTCGAAGGCTCCTCCATGCGTCTGGCTGATCTGCTCTTGGCGTCTCGACCCACTTTGGGCCCCTGAACTATTTCTTCATTAGCATTGTGGAGCTAAAGATAGCAGGCTGACGTGTTTTTGTGTCTCCTGGGAGAGAGTGGCAGTGACTTGTCCCTCATGAGCCCAACAGCTCCCCTCCCCCTCCCCCTCCCCCTCCCCCTCCCCCTCTCTCCCTCTCTCCCCCTCCCCCTCTCTCCCTCTCTCCCTCTCTCCCTCTCCCCCTCTCTCCCTCTCTCCCTCTCTCCCTCTCTCCCTCTCTCTCTCTCTCTCTCTCTACTGAACGACCCTCCTCTCTCTCCAGGAGCAGCAGCTGTTCTCACCTCTGCTGTTCGTCGCTGTGCTCTGAACCGGGGATGGTCAGCACCTCGTCGTGGCCATGGAACAGACGCATCACATGACCTCCCAGCAGGTAACCTATCAGAAGAGAGCTCAGCTGAGTATACCACTGGACAAGTCCAACAACGTTAATAACCCTGTATGAGAGAGACCCACCCTCCTCCACGTTGCTGCCGGAGCAGGTTGGATGAACGTTCCAGAGGGTCTGCATGAAGGACGCGTCCACCTGGATGTTGCCGTTGGAGATAGACAGGTGCTGGAGGACAGAGGACATAATGTTTACCTGCTATGGCCCAGCTGGGTCTGGCCCTGCTGGCTCTGGCCCTGCTGGCTCTGCGGGCTGTAAGGCTCAGACAGGCTTCAGCTCATGTCTATGTTTGCATTAGAAACAGGCCATGGCAGGCGGAGGTCTGAGACACACTGGGGGGAACAGTGGTCCACTCTGCTGATAGACACCAGCCTGGAAGGCAGTGTGTGTCTCTGTCTGTGTGTGTGTGTGTCTGTGTGTCACTCTGTCTGTGTGTGTGTGACTGTGTCCCCAACCCAGTCATCACCACCCTGAAGCCTAGACTGTGAGAACAGCAGAAGACAGACTGACAGTCATGGAAGGGCCTGAGGAGGGAGAGGGAGAGAGAGACAGAGAGAGAGACAGAGAGAGAGAGACAGAGACAGAGACAGAGACAGAGAGAGAGAGAGAGAGAGAGAGAGAGAGAGAGAGAGAGAGAGAGAGAGAGAGAGAGAGAGAGAGAGAGAGAGGGGGGGGGGGTAGATAGATAGAAAGAGAGGCAGGCTAAGCTCCTAGTTATGTAGCGACTCGAACTGTAAACTCTGACAGTGTTTGTGTTGTAACAGGAAGTTTCCATTGCTAGCAGCCTTCAATATCTGTGATATTTCACTGAATGAGAACAAAACCAGCCCTGTGTCACCTAACACTATTTATCCCTGAAACAAAATGAGATTCAATTGACTACTCTGAATAGATTTAAAGTAGATTCCTTTAATCAGGGTGTTGACAGCTGGCAGACGATTTGGCCAAAATCTTCTTCAAGCTAAGAGGATGAAAATAATCTGAAATGCTGTCACATTATGGGATGTGTAAACAGTGTTTGGCTTGATATCACTGCCTGAGTCATTACTCTGGTGTGAGGACTCAGTAGTGACTCTGGTGTGAGGACTCAGTAGTGACTCTGGTGTGAGGACTCAGTAGTGACTCTGGTGTGAGGACTCACTGGAATGTTGGGCTCCTAAACATCAGATCTTTATCCACAAAGGCCATTTTGATTAATGATCTAATGTCTGAATACAGCCTGGACTTGATTGGACTCACCGAAACCTGGTTAAAACCTGATGAATATTCCCCCCTGAATGAAGCATCGCCTCCGGATTTTGCGTACTCACACATCCCTCGTGTATCAAAGAAAGGTGGTGGTGTTGCTATGATATATAAAGCTAGCTTCAACCTCAGCCTAAAATCTGTAAATACCTTTAAATCATTTGAAATAATTTGCATGTAACCACCAACTATTTTAAAAAGGAATAATGCTACTACTCCTGGCCCCCCTCCCTCATTTTGTATAGTTACTCTATACCGGCCCCCCGGCCCGTATTCCCTCTTCCTGGAGGAATTTGCAGATTTTAGTGCTGATCTTGTGACATATACTGATAACGTCTTGATTATGGGTGATTTTAACATTCATGTGGATGACCCAAAAGATCCTTTAAGTAAGGCCTTTACTGCTCTAATGTATTCCACAGGTCTCACTCAGGTGGTTTCCAAACCTACCCATCTTCACTCGCATACATTAGATTTAGTTCTCACGCGGAGAATCAAGATTAGTGACGTCATTGTCCACCCCCACAATCCTATATTATCAGACCATTGTCTGGTCACCTTCAAAATGGACCTCTGCCAGAGCCTTGGAGGCACTAAGAATATTTCTACTAGCCGCTGCATAACCCCAAACACAGCTCTGGAACTGGCTAATATTCTACCCGCTGCACTAGAAGTCCTTGACGTCCCAAATAAATCATTAAATACTAAAACGAGGGATCTGAATTTGGTTCTTCAGCTATCCCTAGACTCAGTTGCCCCTCTCAAACCAAGGAAAAGAAAGGACAAGAAACTGGCTCCATGGTATTCAGAGGAAACCCGCACTCTTAAGAGGTTCACTAGAAAACTAGAACATAAGTGGCGTACCACTAAATTGGAGGTTTTCCGCCTGGCCTGGAAGGACAGCCTAATGGAGTACAAGCAAGTCCTCATTAGGTCCAGATCAGATTATTTCTCTAGGTTGATTAGTAAGAACAAACACAACACTAAGTTCCTATTTGACACTGTTGCAAATCTCACTAAGAAAAGTACACTCTGTGTTAGTTCAGATTTCTCTCCCAATGATTTCTTAGATTTCTTTGACCAAAAAATGTATGCATTAAGGGACAAACTACAGACTAGTCCTGGAGGAGTGGCCATCAACACTGAACTTTCCCCTATACCAAGCATGCTGCATGTTGAGGCTCTCACTCACTTTAACCCTATTTCTATGGAAGCGTTCATCGAGCTGATAGACTCCTCGAAACCCACTAGCTGCCTTCTCGATCCTCTCCCTGTCAAACTCTGTAGGGAACTTCTCCCTATTATTGGACCACCCATGCTTAGTATTATTAATGAATCTATTGTAATTGGCCAAGTCCCCAACGATTTCAAACAAGCTATTATTAAGCCCCTTCTTAAAAAACCAAACCTGGATCCAGGTTGTCTTAGCAACTAAAGGCCAATTTCAAATTTGCCATTTATCTCCAAAATTTTAGAGAAGGCTGTGGCACAACAGCTCACTGAGCACCTCTCCTCAAATCAGCTTTATGAACCTCTCCAGTCTGGATTTTGTCTCCACCACAGCACTGAAACTGCATTAGCCAAGGTAGTCAATGATCTACTGTTAGCCTCTGACGCGGGTTCTTTCTCTGTCCTGGTTCTTCTAGACCTAAGTGCAGCTTTTGACACGGTGGATCATGAGATTCTCTTGGAACGTATGGAGAACTATGTTGGGGTTTCTGGTACATCACTTCAATGGTTTAGATCGTATCTATCCGATAGATCACAATATGTCCACTATGATGGCTGCTCATCCAGGAGCTCCACTGTAAAATACGGAGTACCACAGGGTTCAGTTCTAGGCCCTCTGTTATTTTCTCTCTATATGCTGCCTTTAGGAAACATAATTAGAAGCTCTGGGGTAAATTTTCACTGTTATGCAGATGATACTCAGCTAAATATGTCTATAAAGTCTGGAGAATTTCCACATGCTATGGAAAAATGTGTTTCTAGGTTGAGAGCTTGGATGACTGCAAATTTCCTTCTTCTAAATTCGGATAAAACCGAGGTTCAAATTTTCGGTCCTAAAAAATATAGAAATAATTTTTCCAATCTGACCTTAGACCTAGACGGCGTCAAAGTCTCTCAAAACCAGCTAGTAAAAAATTTAGGAGTCACAATGGACCCAGACCTTTCGTTTGAGTACCATATTAAGCAAATTACTAGAACTGCATTTTTCCATCTACGTAATATTGCCAAAATACGAAACTTTCTCTCAAAGGATGATGCCGAAAAACTAATACATGCATTTGTTACGTCCCGATTGGACTATTGCAATGTGTTGTTCTCTGGCCTCCCAATTACCCACCTAAAAAATTTACAGCGGGTGCAAAATGCTGCTGCTAGACTATTGACCAGAACAAGAAAGTTTGATCACATAACATCTACTCTTGTCTCTCTACACTGGCTCCCTATCCAAGCCAGAGCTGACTTCAAAGTTCTACTACTAACCTACAAATCTCTGCATGGATTGGCACCACTGTACCTCTCCGGTCTCCTTGCACCCTATTGCCCCGCAAGGACACTATCTGGTGGTTCCCAAAATTAAGAAAAAAACAGCTGGAGGTAGGGCGTTCTCATATAGAGCGCCTCTTCTCTGGAATAAACTACCCGTCTCAATTAGGGAGTCTGATACTGTTTCGACGTTTAAAATTAGGTTAAAAACGCTATTGTTTAGTCAATTCTACGACTGTTAAAGGTAAGTATGTTACTAGTTGGAGGCAACGGGGGACGGGTTGTTTTCCATCCTTATTCTTTAAGTATAACTTATTTTAGAGTTCTCTTCCCCTGGAACAGATTTCATGTTCCAAATGAGGGGGGCTGTCGCTGTCTTGGTGTGTGGGGTTGCATCAAATTCCCCTTTTTTGCTCTGTTAAATTGCTGCACCAGTCCACACTTGACCGGTGGGGATCTCATTCTATTATGACTGTAACTGTTAGCTGCTCCTGGCATTCTCTAATCCCTGCTCTCCTCTCTCTGTCCCCCCCCCACACACATCCCTTGTGGTGTGGGGGGTTTGAGTTGTCAGCACCTGGCTGGTCGTCGGTCAGCCAACGCTGGACCTGGTCGCGAGTCTCCCGGTCCTGTCCTACATCTATAAAGTTGAATAATGGATTTTGGTGTTTTAAAAACCCATCGACACTGTATGACTATGTTTAGCCTGTGTTCTGCTCCTCTCTCCCACCAACCGTCTCTGGAGGAGGGGATCCCTCTCTGAATTGCTCCTCCCAAGGTTTCTTCAATTTTTTTCTCCTGTTGAGAGTTTTTTGGGAGTTTTTCCTTGTCTTCCTTGAGGGTTTAGGTTGGTTGAGGGGCAGTTCTATGGGCATATGTGAAGCCCTCTGTGACATGCTTGCGTGTAAAAAGGGCTATACAAATACATTTGATTTGATTTGAGTAGTGACTCTGGTGTGAGGACTCAGTAGTGACTCTGGTGTGAGGACTCAGTAGTGACTCTGGTATGAAGACTCAGTAGTGACTCTGGTATGAAGACTCAGTAGTGACTCTGGTGTGAGGACTCAGTAGTGACTCTGGTGTGAGGACTCAGTAGTGACTCTGGTGTGAGGACTCAGTAGTGACTCTGGTGTGAGGACTCAGTAGTGACTCTGGTGTGAGGACTCAGTAGTGACTCTGGTATGAGGACTCAGTAGTGACTCTGGTATGAGGACTCAGTAGTGACTCTGGTGTGAGGACTCAGTAGTGACTCTGGTGTGAGGACTCCTACCAGGTAGCGCTCTGATGACACGCTGACCAGGATGAGGTCATCCCCGATGCGAACTTTCTCGCCCTCTGACCTCTGTTTGGACGCAGGGTGAATGGTCCACCAACAGGCTTCACCTGCAGGAGCACACACACAGACACACAGAATGACATTATGACATAACTGACTTACATACAGGTCGAGAAGTGACTGACTGTATGAGTAGGTGCAAGTTGGGAGGAGGGTAGAGTGACAGGTGAGCATTCAGGAACCCTAACCATAGCAACAATCCTCCCGGAAAAGGAGTGTGTGTGGTGGTGAAGGAGTGTGTGTGGTGGTGGTGGTGGAGTGTGTGTGGTGGTGAAGGAGTGTGTGTGGTGGTGAAGGAGTGTGTGTGGTGGTGGTGGTGGAGTGTGTGTGGTGGTGAAGGAGTGTGTGTGGTGGTGAAGGAGTGTGTGTGGTGGTGAAGGAGTGTGTGTGGTGGTGAAGGACTGTGTGTGGTGGTGAAGGACTGTGTGTGGTGGTGAAGGACTGTGTGTGGTGGTGAAGGACTGTGTGTGGTGGTGAAGGAGGGGTACCTGTGGAGTCCTCTTGCAGCCCCACATCAAAGGACAGCTTATCTGTCTGTGACCTGGATGTCTTCAGACAGGTCAAGTACTGAGACACACACACACAAAGTTAGGAGCTATTCAACAATGTGGCACACTTGCATAACAGCTCACATTCTATGTAAACATGTGAAAGTTTAAATGTCACCCTACATCCTGGTGGAAAGACTTGGTTGTTAGGAGTGTGTGTGTGTGTGTGTGTTCAAGTCACCATGGAACTGAAAGAGTGTCTGAGGAGGATGGCATGTCCGTAGAGAAGAGTCCTGTGTCCTCCTCCCTGAGCCGCCTGTGGAGACACACACACAATAGTTACACTCTAAAAACAACCTACAGCCTCTCCATTCATCTGGAGAGAGATCACTGGCGCACAGTGATGACCTCATACAGAGCCAGTCCTCCCCTGGCCAGTAGCATCCATAAAAAGACATGCAGTCCAACATCTTACTCCTGTATCCGTGACTGGGATACGGGTCATCATCACGCGACTAGAAGAGGAGAGAGGGAGGGCTGGAGGGAGAGGTGGAGGGGTGGAGGGAGGGATGGAGGGATGAAAGCTCTGTGTCTCTAATGCTGGGGGGGACATTAAAGAGAGCTGGGGGGGGGGAATCCTAAGGTCACCGCGGGTCGGAGGAGAGATGCAGACAGGGACAGTAGTTACAGTAAAGGATGTGACATCACATCCTGTAGCTCGGCTCTGCAGCTACTCACCTTCCGTACGAGCCTCTAGGAAGCGATGAGGTAAGAGAGAGTGACATCACTGTGAATGCACTTCCTAAAAATGCATTTCATCTGTCTACCGGCTGTATGATTTTCTTAATCTACTTGGATAATGGGGCTATTTTGCTGGCTCTCACAGCAGTGACTGCAGAGCGTGCTTTATGGAAGCTGAACTGTGATGTGATTGTGCATGCCAGTGTTTTCTTAACCAATCCTGTGCACCCTGTTCCTGTGCTACTGTTTGCTCAGACAATAGCTCCCAGTTTGGATGCAGTTGCCATGGATTATGCATCACAGACTGCAGTGGGGCTTAGCTGCTCTGCTGAAGAACCCGCTCCTTACTGAACATATAAAGGCCAGCAGTGGCAGCCCAGTGTTGCTCTGTCTGAACCGGCAGAGGACTGGAAGGGAAAGACTGCTGGCTCAAAGGAACATCTCTGGCCCCCTGCTGTTCCCCTACCCTGATGCGCACAGTGACATCCACAACCTTTAAAGGAAGCGCCCCCCATAGCCCCTCTCAAGCCACCCCAACAGCCCTCATCCAGACCCAACCCACCAACGCGGAGTTCTCAGAACAACATCAGATTTGGGGAGATAAGATCCTGAGATAACTGTTTCGTTTTTTTCACAGCTAACTTGTACACATATTAGGTCATTTCGACCAAATAATGAGAAGATAATGTAAATTCAGACTATAGAAACAAGTTTGCAGGTCGGGTGCATATCCACGTCCAGCTGAACACACCCTCAGGTTCCTACAGCACTAACCCTGGCACATCACCTCACACTGGATACTGATTCAGGAGTGAAGATATATTTAACAAGCATGTCCTCCTGATGGTGTTTGGTCCAGTGACATTTCAGAGCAAAGGAGAGATGGAGAGTTCGGAAGTACTGAGGACAGACACAGAGTAAAGGAGAACACACACACACACAGACACACAGAGCCCTCTGCTCACATGGCTCATCCACAAACCCACAGCTTCATTAGATAGGGATGGAAAACGGCATTGAGAAATAAGTGATTAAATAGAAAAAGCCAGGACAAAGTTTTTAGCATACTAAATCAGCCTTAAATATGACTTTGTACCAAGTTGGTTATTAACGGTGAATGTGAACTAGCTTATTATCTGACTACATCGGACGCATGTCATAATGGCAGTGGAGTTGGACCGAGCAGACCAGCAACCACAGCTAGGAGGCAGTTGCTTGTAAAAATGTCTCGTTGTTTTGGGTTCAGGGTACATTTCTCCTCTCACTGTCCTGTCTGTCTTCGCGTCAGAGGACCCTCACGCTAGAGACCACACCTTCCTCCCAGAGATGAAACCAACCCTCCTAGAAGTTACCTAACCCTAACCCTGCTCACATTTCCCCACTGGGGGTCCAGTCTGCGCTCAGAGCTCCAGGACAGGCCAGTGTTTACCTCTCAGTTTCAGGTACACCAGACTCACCAGCTCAGCGATGAGGGCTACTGAACACTAAGAGACCTGGACTCTCTGACGAGTGTCACTGAGTCTCTATCTGAGACTGCCAAACCAGCTGCAGACTTCCCTTACCAACACAAGATCTGTTCCTGCTCCCTCGGTGTCTGGAGGAGCTGAGTGATATTCAAACAAACAAAACAAAGATGTGTCAGTGTGCCTTCAGTGAGCGACCTATAAACTGCTCTTTACCCAGAGGTCCTTGTGGTCACTGTGAGGAGAATCGATAACCAATCAGAATGTACCTCACAGCAACCCCAGAATAAGTTACTGGTTATCAGATGAATGACCTCATGATAACCGTCCATCTGAGGATCACTTCACAAGCGACACTGAGTAGATGTTTATCCAACAAGGTGCTGCCCTACTGCCTCGTTAGACGTGATGAAATAGCTAATGAGGGGAGTAGTCTAATGCCTATACATCTACGTCTAAAGCCTCTATGTCAACACTCAGTGCAGTCTATAGCCTATACATCTATACTCAGCTTTATGTGTCTCTGTCATGTCTGTAAGTGTTCTGACACCATCCACTCACTTGTCCAAGCAAAACAATCCATAGGGTCATTAGTCATTTCCTTGGTGTTTGCTTGGAGTGTTGTCACTGGAGACCAGTGAACTGAGGTAAAGTAAGGAGACATTTTGAATGAGGATGGGAGGGCAAGTGGTTGTCTAATCTACGGTGTACATGCACCAGAGCAGAGAGAGAGGAATGAAGGACATACCCATCGGTCCTGTCCACGGCGCTAACATGAGGAGATGAACAACCATACACAGAAGATAGAGATGGCAGCATGTTAACACATCGCTCGCAGCACAGCCATGAGAAAGAAAAGATGTTAGCAATTACCAACGCATCATTGTGTGCTGTGAATAAGCTCATTGTTTGTGTGTCAGGAAGACGTCCCTCATTCAGCTACTGTTGTTAGTTAGCAGCAAGCAACCTGAGCTAATGTGACTGATGATGGTTCATTAGGCTGCGTGTCTCTGCTCTTCACCAGGCTGATGTCTCTAGCAGGACAGGAGGGCTCAGCCTCCAGCCTCCCAGGGTGCAGGACAGGAGGGCTCAGCCTCCAGCCTCCCAGGGTGCAGGACAGGAGGGCTCAGCCTCCAGCCTCCCAGGGTGCAGGACAGGAGGGCTCAGCCTCCAGCCTCCCAGGGTGCAGGACACCGGACAGGGCCGGTCCTCTCCTTAAACTGTCTCAACCACAAAACTACCATAATCTCCCAGCCTTTTTTGAGTCAATTTTCACTGACTTCCTGTATTGAATGATAGTAAAATGACAAGTGTGTGTGCATGCATGGATGCCTATGAGTGTGTGTGTGTGTGTTACTCACCCCCTCACTGTTAGGCCCAGTCTTGGCCAGCATCTCCTGCAGTGCACGCACAGACAGAGACTGCTCCAGCACGAAGTTACAGATGCACAGATCAGGAGGAACATACTGCAGGAGGGAGTGGAGGGAGAGAGGGATACCAAGAGTGAAAAAGAGAGAGGGAGGGAAGGGAGAGAGGTAGGGGGGTAAGAGAGGTTAGAATGCAAAGCCAACCATGACTAACTTCAGTAACAACCATCCATCACAAGATGCACGTGATTGACTTTGCTTTTGAGTTGTTCTACATTCTGGTCCGAGCAGTATGAGGGCTGCAATAACACAGATGTCTTCGGGTGCAGCGCATCGCTAAAATCAATCCTGTTTGATTGAACAAACCTAAAACCATCAATCTTCTTTACGACAGGCCGAAAACAGGGAAAGCTTCTCCAGCTTGAGCTAATCCCACCTGGTTTCATGGAGGTACTTAAGCCTTGTTTGAAAAGGCATCAGTACAGAGGATACGAGGGGCAAGCCTTGTGTGTCTTGGTAGAGGAAGGAGGAACAGCTTAGAAGGCCTGTAAGAATGACAGTTTCACATTTCTGTAAATTAATGTGAAGTGTTTTGGTTATTTGTTTATTTGTACTCATTGAGAAAAAAACATTTTGGGGTGGAGAACCAACAGAGGGAGAGAGAGAGACAGGGAGGAGAGAGAGAGACAGGGAGGAGAGAGAGAGAGACAGGGAGGAGAGAGAGAGACAGGGAGGAGAGAGAGAGACAGGGAAGAGAGAGAGACAGGGAGGAGAGAGAGAGACAGGGAGGAGAGAGAGACAGGGAGGAGAGAGAGACAGGGAGGAGAGAGAGAGACAGGGAGGAGAGAGAGAGACAGGGAGGAGAGAGAGAGACAGGGAGGAGAGAGAGAGACAGGGAGGAGAGAGACAGGGAGGAGAGAGACAGGGAGGAGAGAGACAGGGAGGAGAGAGAGAGAGGAGAGACAGGGAGGAGAGAGACAGGGAGGAGAGACAGGGAGGAGAGAGAGACAGGGAGGAGAGAGACAGGGAGGAGAGAGACAGGGAGGAGAGAGGGAGGAGAGAGGGAGGAGAGAGAGAGGAAGAGAGAGAGGAAGAGAGAGAGGACTCTGCAGGAAAGGACAGGGCCAGTCTCCTGACAGAATGAGGCAGAGGGAGAAATGGACCAACCACAAGATAAATGATTCACACCAAAAACTACCAGCCTCCTCCTCCCTCCCCTTTCCCCAAAACTGGTTCACATCTACAGGTACATCTACAGGTACATCTGACCTTCATTCCAAACTTTGTCTGACCCAATTTTCTTCTGCTGCTAACTGATCCTGTGAACACCAGTTAATATTCGGTGAGGATATGTATTTGGAATCGATGATGCCATTCATGCCTTGGAATTTAAATGATGCTTAGTGTGAAAGATGGATAAATAAAGGGAGCTGGCGGTGAGGGGAGGAGGGTAAAGAATGCCTCTTTATTTCCCTCCTGAGAGGAGAGCAAGAGGGATGACTTGGCAGGTCGATTTTCTGTCAGAGATGCCCTCTCAGTTGAACACGGATCTGCTGGCAGACCTGGGAGGAGTCGGCACTTTCATCAGTACTCCTGCTATTAAAACAACTAAAAACAAATGTTCTTCATTTAAATAAAACCCAAGTCTGTGTATCCTCTTCTTCTGCACCAAGTGAGTTACCTACAGTAGCTACCCAACACCCCGTGTGTGGGCGCAGTGGAGGGGACCAGGGTTGTTCCGGTCGTAGCGCTCTGACAGGGAACGCCTGCTCCCATAAATCACCATCAACTGCGTGCTCTCTGGGTAATTGATGCCCTGGTTTAAAGGTGCAGTTTAAATCAGCATCGACGTCAGCTGCTACCCCCTGCTCTTTCCTCTTTGGGCTCCTCCAGTAAGCCACAGCCTGGAAGAGGGCATCACAGCCTGGAAGAGGCATCACAGCCTGGAAGAGGGCATCACAGCCTGGAAGAGGCCATCACAGCCTGGAAGAGGGCATCACAGCCTGGAAGAGGGCATCACAGCCTGGAAGAGGACATCACAGCCTGGAAGAGGGCATCACAGCCTGGAAGAGGCCATCACAGCCTGGAAGAGGACATCACAGCCTGGAAGAGGCCATCACAGCCTGGAAGAGGGCATCACAGCCTGGAAGAGGGCATCACAGCCTGGAAGAGGGCACCACATCCTGGAAGAGGGCACCACAGCCTGGAAGAGGGCATCACAACCTGGAAGAGGCCATCACAGCCTGGAAGAGGGCATCACAGCCTGGAAGAGGGCATCACAGCCTGGAAGAGGGCACCGCAGCCTGGAAGAGGGCACCACAGCCTGGACGAGGACATCACAGCCTGGAAGAGGGCACCACAGCCTGGAAGAGGGCACCACATCCTGGTAGAGGGCACCACAGCCTGGAAGAGGGCATCACAGCCTGGAAGAGGGCATTCCAGCCTGGAAGAGGGTATTACAGCCTGGAAGAGGGCATCACAGCCTGGACGAGGTCACCACAGCCTGGAAGAGGGCATCACAGCCTGGACGAGGGCATCACAGCCTGGAAGAGGGCATCACAGCCTGGACGAGGGCATCACAGCCTGGAAGAGGGCATCACAGCCTGGACGAGGGCATCACAGCCTGGACGAGGGCATCACAGCCTGGAAGAGGGCACCACAGCCTGGAAGAGGGCACCACATCCTGGAAGAGGGCATCACAGCCTGGAAGAGGGCACCACATCCTGGAAGATGGCATCTCCTTTCAACACTCTTCTTCCTGTTTCTCCCTCCCCCTTTCCCTCTATCTCCCTCTCAGTCTTCCTCTGCTCCTCATCTCTCTCCCTCTCCAATTCCCAGGTGAGTCACTGAGGAAACACTGGCCCCCATACACACATTACAATCACTCCAAGTCGCAGTCCTTGGTTAGTCTTTATCTCTCTCTCTTCTACACACACACTAACTCATACTCTCTGCCTGTGTTGTCTATGTGCCTGACTTCCCTGCCACAGTGAAATTAATCTCAGTCAATACTAATGGATTATGATTAAAACAACAATCAATGCGGAAAAGCCAATTAGGCCCTTGCTGTCAACAAGCAGTGCTATAGGGAAAACAATAATGGTGCCATTATTGTTTCAGTGGTTGCCATGGAGGCAACCACTGAAAATCCTTACATGAATATCTACAAAAATAGTCATTTTGATGACGAAGTGCATACTTTCCTGAAATGGCTGCTTTTGTCAACTTTAATATTGGTGTTTCGTACCGTGAAATTAATAAAAACTTGCACAAAATAATTAACTAGAGAAAGGTACAATTTCTGGGGAGATGTGAAGCTGTTTGCGGCCGCTGCAGCTGGGACATTTCTTTATTTCACCTCCAAACCTGATGACTTGTTTAGGTTCATATCAAATGTTCATAATGTTCAAACATTTGGAGAAAGACACGTTTTTATGAGATACTTACATGTTCACTTTAAACTGAGACAAACCTGATGATGATAACTGTGGCACACAGCATTTTTTGGTCGTTTTGAAGGTCACAGAAACAAAATTGTAACATCAAAATGTGCTTTCTCGACCTGCACTCATCTACTATGTAAACATCAACAACACAAGCTCGCTAGCTAGCTAACTCACACTACCTACTGGAAGCTAAACTGCGAAACGGCAGAACAAACAGGGGGACGTCATCGTTGTAGCTAGGCTAGCTGTGTTTGCTGCAATATCGCCACCCTGGCAGAGTATAGAAGACTACTATCTTCTATACTCTTTAACCCTGGTCTGTATTTTTTTGTCAGTTTTAGCAAGTTATGTAGGTAGCAAAATGACTTATTATGGCCTAGCCTAACGTAAGTGGTGGACTATAGACAAGTTTACGCGCCAAATCCCAGGGGGCCGCCATAACTCTACACAAATGCATTTCATTTCCGCCGGAAGTGGTTTGCAAAGCGTCTGCCGGTGTAAACACAGCGATGTTGATGCTAGCTTGGGATCACGGTTCTACTACTTTGACATACTTGTCGTTTGACATGTACTACTGGATAAGTAGTAAATGAGCTAAAAAAGAGCTAATAGTGTCTTACTGAGTGTACTTCGTGACTGCCATCTGACTGTAAGTAACCAGAGTTTGTTTCATTCATTTGTGTTTTTGCTAAATGAATAAATGTAAGTTGCCAACGTCGTCGCCATACTTTTAAGTACATTTTAGCGTAGATTTATAGTTATAAAGCTTTAGCCAGTCCATCATTTTGTAGCTTTTAACATGGAGCAAATGCAATGTCAGAAGATGACTTTAGTCGGTGATTCATTAGAACATTTGTTGTCTTGCTCTTCAATCTCTCAGCAAAAGGCTAATTATTTGGCTAAAGGATGCCACACGTATCAGACAGAAGTTGTTCTATAAATTCGTAGCCCGACATTAAAAACATTTATAGTCGGTTGACTGATCGCGTTGTTGTACCCAATCAAAGGAATAAACACACAGGAACATCTTGAACATTCAATGGTCTTGCCAGTTATCCTGGCAAAACATGTAGCATAATGTTCTTTATTTATTGCCAGGACACGGTCCAAGTAGCCTAGGTATACATAACATTGAAAGCTAATTCGTTTGGAATTTCTAGGCTATTGATGTTACATGTTGATGTTCAGCCTATTCAATTTAACAACTTCAGAAGAACAAGACAGGCAGTACACTGTTATCCGTATTTAAGTGGCTTGTCACTGCCTGAAGTGCCTACTTATCTATCTATTCTTCCTATGAACCCGGTTATGACTGCTTTAAACAAGCACCGGTTGGCTACACACCTCATGCCGGGCTTTTACAGATGTGTGTATTGGCACTTTGAAAGGTTTGAATTATTATATCCACATATCAATGTATAATTATTAAATCCACTGCAACAATAGGACAAAGGAACACCAACAAAATGTGAATAGCCTACAAACAATAAGCATACTACTGTAGTATAACTGTAACAGGCTAGAGGCGATTCTAGGTTTGGAAAAAACTTCACTTAGCCGATGTATAGTAGGCCAAACAAAGCACGCAGCGGCATGTGTCTTCTGGCAATTATGACAAACAACAGAACAGCTTATGAAACAATCAGTTAAAGTAGCAGGTGTAATTTTGGAGAATTGAGTATGAACTGAACTGGCCCACAGGGAGCCAGAGTCATAACCCCACAGTAACTGGCCCAGGGTCATGACCCCACAGTAACTGGCATTTGTGTTTTTGATGACGTGGAACGCTGAACAACTGTCTGCTGCTCAGCATGGCCCACAACTTCGCTGGAAGTAATCATCTGGTTTCCATGGAAACACAGGGATTATGTCATCCGATTGGCTATGCGGTGAGTACGTCCTTCCCTCAGACTTGGTTTCAATATATCAGTATAAGAATTCTCAGCATTCAAATGAAAACTGTTCTATGATTTGAATGATTCAGTTGCTTTGCTGACTGCTGAGTGTTTCATAGAGGGTAGGGTTAGGTACATGGAGTTCTTCCTGTGAGAGCTCTTCTGTCTGACAGTGAGAGAGGTTGGTAACTTGCTGAGCCTACCTTCGCCTCTGACGTGGGTTCCAGGTAGCATAGGCGATTGCCGAGCCCCTCGGCGGTCAGGCAGAACTTGCGATTCTCTTTCTGGATGCAGGCAACACACTGGAGAACCACTTCATCATCCTGTCAAGACAAAATGGAGGGCTTCAGTTTGTGTGTGTGCGTGTGATGAGGTGTGTGTGTGTGTGATGTTGGTGGAGGATCCACTGCCCCCCACATCAGCCTGTCTGAGCCTTTTAGGAAAGGCCAGCTGGTGCATCCATCACCCCCCCCTGCAGCCCTACTGCCCCCCTGCAGCCTGCCTGCCCCCTTACTGCCCCCCTGCAGCCTGCCTGCCCCCTTACTGCCCCCCTGCAGCCAGCCTGCCCCCTTACTGCCCCCCTGCAGCCTGCCTGCCCCCTTACTGCCCCCCTGCAGCCAGCCTGCCCCCTTACTGCCCCCCTGCAGCCTGCCTGCCCCCTTACTGCCCCCCTGCAGTCTGCCTGCCCCCTTACTGCCCCCCTGCAGCCAGCCTGCCCCCCTGCAGCCAGCCTGCCCCCTTACTGCCCCCCTGCAGCCAGCCTGCCCCCTTACTGCCCCCCTGCAGTCTGCCTGCCCCCTTACTGCCCCCCTGCAGCCTGCCTGCCCCCTTACTGCCCCCCTGCAGCCTGCCTGCCCCCTTACTGCCCCCCTGCAGCCAGCCTGCCCCCCTGCAGCCAGCCTGCCCCCCTGCAGCCTGCCTGCCCCCCTGCAGCCTGCCTGCCCCCTTACTGCCCCCCTGCAGCCTGCCTGCCCCCTTACTGCCCCCCTGCAGCCTGCCTGCCCCCTTACTGCCCCCCTGCAGTCTGCCTGCCCCCTTACTGCCCCCCTGCAGCCAGCCTGCCCCCTTACTGCCCCCCTGCAGCCAGCCTGCCCCCCTGCAGCCAGCCTGCCCCCCTGCAGCCAGCCTGCCCCCTTACTGCCCCCCTGCAGCCTGCCTGCCCCCCTGCAGCCAGCCTGCCCCCCTGCAGCCAGCCTGCCCCCCTGCAGCCAGCCTGCCCCCTTACTGCCCCCCTGCAGCCTGCCTGCCCCCCTGCAGCCTGCCTGCCCCCCTGCAGCCTGCCTGCCCCCTTACTGCCCCCCTGCAGCCTGCCTGCCCCCTTACTGCCCCCCTGCAGCCTGCCTGCCCCCTTACTGCCCCCCTGCAGCCTGCCTGCCCCCTTACTGCCCCCCTGCAGCCTGCCTGCCCCCCTGCAGCCTGCCTGCCCCCTTACTGCCCCCCTGCAGCCTGCCTGCCCCCTTACTGCCCCCCTGCAGCCAGCCTGCCCCCTTACTGCCCCCCCTGCAGCCAGCCTGCCCCCTTACTGCCCCCCTGCAGCCTGCCTGCCCCCCTGCAGCCTGCCTGCCCCCTTACTGCCCCCCTGCAGCCTGCCTGCCCCCTTACTGCCCCCCTGCAGTCTGCCTGCCCCCTTACTGCCCCCCTGCAGCCAGCCTGCCCCCTTACTGCCCCCCTGCAGCCTGCCTGCCCCCTTACTGCCCCCCTGCAGCCTGCCTGCCCCCTTACTGCCCCCCTGCAGTCTGCCTGCCCCCCTGCAGCCTGCCTGCCCCCTTACTGCCCCCCTGCAGCCAGCCTGCCCCCTTACTGCCCCCCTGCAGCCTGCCTGCCCCCTTACTGCCCCCCTGCAGCCTGCCTGCCCCCTTACTGCCCCCCTGCAGTCTGCCTGCCCCCCTGCAGCCTGCCTGCCCCCTTACTGCCCCCCTGCAGTCTGCCTGCCCCCTTACTGCCCCCCTGCAGCCAGCCTGCCCCCTTACTGCCCCCCTGCAGCCAGCCTGCCCCCCTGCAGCCAGCCTGCCCCCCTGCAGCCAGCCTGCCCCCTTACTGCCCCCCTGCAGCCTGCCTGCCCCCCTGCAGCCAGCCTGCCCCCCTGCAGCCAGCCTGCCCCCCTGCAGCCAGCCTGCCCCCTTACTGCCCCCCTGCAGCCAGCCTGCCCCCTTACTGCCCCCCTGCAGCCTGCCTGCCCCCTTACTGCCCCCCTGCAGCCTGCCTGCCCCCTTACTGCCCCCCTGCCCCCTTACTGCCCCCCTGCAGCCAGCCTGCCCCCTTACTGCCCCCCTGCAGCCTGCCTGCCCCCCTGCAGCCAGCCTGCCCCCCTGCAGCCAGCCTGCCCCCTTACTGCCCCCCTGCAGCCTGCCTGCCCCCTTACTGCCCCCCTGCAGCCTGCCTGCCCCCTTACTGCCCCCCTGCAGCCAGCCTGCCCCCTTACTGCCCCCCTGCAGCCAGCCTGCCCCCTTACTGCCCCCCTGCAGCCTGCCTGCCCCCTTACTGCCCCCCTGCAGCCTGCCTGCCCCCTTACTGCCCCCCTGCAGCCTGCCTGCCCCCTTACTGCCCCCCTGCAGCCTGCCTGCCCCCCTGCAGCCAGCCTGCCCCCCTGCAGCCAGCCTGCCCCCCTGCAGCCAGCCTGCCCACCTGCAGCCAGCCTGCCCACCTGCAGCCTGACTATCCTATCATACCTGGCTAAACAGCAAAACAAATAGCTAACTGTGGACAAAAAATACTTGCAACCTCTTTTCTTTTTTTCATAGTTAATTTAACACAATGTCCTTTCTAGGACAGTACCAGCACCCACTTCCATCCAAGGAATTCAGTAATTGAGGCAAAAGGCATCATACAAAACTCCAAAAGGTTGTTTTCCTCAAACTGTTCAAACATCAGAATTGTGTTTATTCACCAAGAAATTTGTCTCTCCTCATCAGTGCGTTCCCTATCCTGTGCGCCTGTTACTCCGTAATTGGCCAGTATTCTCCTAATGTGATGATCAAACAGGAAGTATCCATCCAGGATTCCTTTGAGTCTTCCCAGCGTCCTCTGGGCTATTTACACTGTTTGTATTGTACAAAACCAGCCTGAAATAATTGATTGCAGAGTTCAGGTCGTGTACAAGGGAAATAATGACTTCGCTAAACGCACGCTTGCTAAGAAGCTGCCATGAAAGGGTTCTGCTGTGTTACTGCCTCTGCTGTGTTCCTGTGCTGCCTCTGCTGTGTTACTGCCTTTGCTGTGTAACTGTGCTGCCTCTGCTGTGTTACTGCCTCTGCTGTGTAACTGTGCTGCCTCTGCTGTGTTACTGCCTTTGCTGTGTTCCTGTGCTGCCTCTGCTGTGTTACTGCCTTTGCTGTGTAACTGTGCTGCCTCTGCTGTGTTACTGCCCTGCTGTGTAACTGTGCTGCCTCTGCTGTGTTACTGCGCTGCCTCTGCTGTGTTCCTGTGCTGCCTCTGCTGTGTTACTGTGCTGCCTCTGCTTTGTTCCTGCGCTGCCTCTGCTATGTTACTGTGCTGCCTCTGCTGTGTTACTGTGCTGCCTCTGCTGTGTTCCTGTGCTGCTTCTGCTGTGTTCCTGTGCTGCCTCTGCTATGTTACTGTGCAGCCTCTGCAGAGACACTTAGCTGGCATATTAGGATCTAGATGGAGCAGGAAGATCATTTGAGAACACCTTGTTATTTGAGCTGGGTTTTGGGTCAGTCACTGCCTCATTAGAGGCAGGGCTGTGGGAGGGCTTAATGAACAGACCAGTCATGGCTGGTTCATGCTGCGTGTTGCGTGAACTATCTGGCTAGCTAAATAATAGGGGTGGGAATCTTTTGGTACCTCATGATTCGATTCAAATCGATTCTTGTGGGTCACAAATCGATTATTATTATTTATTTTTTACAATTTTTTACATTTGTGAATCGCTAGAAGACTGAATCGCGATTGAAATGTGAATTGAATTTTTCCCTCACCTTAACTAACTGATACTACTAAACTACCTTTCTTACTGGTAAACTGAATAAAATATGTCAAATTAAAAAACTGCAGACCCTAACCCACATGATTTTTGTTTTGTTGCTAATTATAGAATGAGCACCATACAACATCAGCTATATTAATGAATGAACACACAGCCCTAAGCCTTAGTCTTAATGAACATCTTAGTTAAGAAATCCCTGAACAGTTTATGAATGATTAACAGAGCTGTAAACCAAGCTGTCACAGTCTGCTCTGAGCAGGCTGCAAAAACACATTTACAAATAGGAACCACTGGAGAAGCAAATGGCATCAATGTTTCATGGAAATGAGTCATTAACTCTTTTAAGCATGTAACATTTACTGTATTGTACTGTGTTAATACTGCAGACCTCACTGGACAAACCCCACTGAGCTTGCTACTCAGCAGAATAAAATAGAACACCTGTAAAGATACTGGTGGAAACCACACACTGGAAACAGACACAATCTGATAGTGAAAATGGTTGTCTTCATGGTGGGGAAAGTATACACACTGAAATGGATCTGGGCTAGCTAGCTATCCTACTGGAGGAGCAGGCAGAATGGATCTGGGCTAGCTAGCTATCCTACTGGAGGAGCAGGCAGAATGGATCTGGGCTAGCTAGCTATCCTACTGGAGGAGCAGGCAGAATGGATCTGGGCTAGCTAGCTATCCTACTGGAGGAGCAGGCAGAATGGATCTGGGCTAGCTAGCTATCCTACTGGAGGAGCAGGCAGAATGGATCTGGGCTAGCCAGCTATCCTACTGGAGGAGCAGGCAGAATGGATCTGGGCTAGCTAGCTATCCTACTGGAGGAGCAGGCAGAATGGATCTGGGCTAGCTAGCTATCCTACTGGAGGAGCAGGCAGAATGGATCTGGGCTAGCTAGCTATCCTACTGGAGGAGCAGGCAGAATGGATCTGGGCTAGCTAGCTATCCTACTGGAGGAGCAGGCAGAATGGATCTGGGCTAGCTAGCTATCCTACTGGAGGAGCAGGCAGAATGGATCTGGGCTAGCTAGCTATCCTACTGGAGGAGCAGGCAGAATGGATCTGGGCTAGCTAGCTATCCTACTGGAGGAGCAGGCAGAATGGATCTGGGCTAGCTAGCTATCCTACTGGAGGAGCAGGCAGAATGGATCTGGGCTAGCCAGCTATCCTACTGGAGGAGCAGGCAGAATGGATCTGGGCTAGCTAGCTATCCTACTGGAGGAGCAGGCAGAATGGATCTGGGCTAGCTAGCTATCCTACTGGAGGAGCAGGCAGAATGGATCTGGGCTAGCCAGCTATCCTACTGGAGGAGCAGGCAGAATGGATCTGGGCTAGCCAGCTATCCTACTGGAGGAGCAGGCAGAATGGATCTTGGCTAGCCAGCTATCCTACTGGAGGAGCAGGCAGAATGGATCTGGGCTAGCTAGCTATCCTACTGGAGGAGCAGGCAGAATATGCTGAGGCTGCAGCTTCAGGATGGAGAGAGGGGGAAGAGAGAGATGAGAGACACGGGGGGCTTGTGCACAATAGCATGCTGCATTATATAACATGAGGGGACTGGGAATGCAGCACTAGTAGCTAGCAGGCTAACGTTTCAAAGTGTTAGTAGTGGCATGGCTATATACATACATCCCTGTGTGTGAGAGAGAGAGGGTGTGTAAGTTTGTGTGTGAGAGTGTGTGTGTGTGAGAGTGTGTGTGCTGTGTGAGTGTGTGTGTGTGTGTGTCACAAGCTCTGTGTTAAAGTGTATGTGACAGCCCCCAAGGTCCAAAACTCTCTCTCACACACACACTCTACACATTAGTTCAAGTCTGTGCTCATCCAGGCTAAGATGTTGCTAGGGAGGAAGTCAAATTCCTTGCTCCATGTTGAGACACTGCACTCATACATTCTGATGCATTATCACTGTGCACCATAATGCTTTTATACATTATGGTACAGATCACTTGTTTGTAACACATTTCAGTATCGATCATCCTTTCAGCAGAGAAGCCTGAAGGCCTGGTCTATCTAACGGTGACGCCGTGCACACTGGGACCACAGAGATCGCATCACACAAACGGGAGCCGTGATATGACTTGTTTGAACAGCCACACTGCCCGTGGGTCGGCACATGCAGTCACTGTGGTGTGTGCGTGCGTACGTGTGTGTGTGTACGTGTGTGTGATGTGGGCCATATGAGGCCAGTATTGATCGTGCTTCATCCAGAGCAGCCTGTCTGCAGCAGCAGCAGACACTCGTTAATCACAGCGCCTCCTTTTCACGTCCCATCCTTCTGTCTGGTCTCTGCCCCTCACTCCGCCACCCTGCTTCACCTCTCACAGAGGACAAATACACACACTCACACACCAAGACACACATACAGTAGTGTATCGCCTGACCGATTTAGAGAGAGGGGGCATAGCCCCCATCACTCAAAGCTGTCAGTCATTCAGGTGTACGAGTGGAGCACACTTCCTGTTAGCTTGGCTCAGATGAGTATAGAAGCACAAGAGGCGACACTGATTCTTTTTTGGTAAAAGTCACGAGGGTACGCTTCGGTAGCACGCCGCCATTGTGGAGTGAAAATTCCAACTGGAGTTACTGGACAACAGCACAGATAGTTAGCTACATACTAGCTAGTTATAGGTAACAGATCATTTTATATATATTTTTTGTGTTGTCGATAGCTAGCTAGCGTCGGCAGCTGTGTACCTAGCACCATTAGCAACATTTGTGTCAGTTAAATGTACGTAGTTAAATATCAGCTAATGTTCAATTGTAAAGTATAACGCTACACCTTTTAAAGGATCCCTTGGTAAATCAGCCTGCCAGGTAGAAAGGGAATTTTTTGAAAAAATACAAAGTGAACACCAACATTTAGTGGAAAAATCCATTGTTATGTCTACAAATTATTTTAGATATGGTATAAGTTTAGCTAGCTTGCAAATACTGAGGATAGCCTATGGAAGTTGAGTTAGCCAATGGCGATGCTAGCTAACGTTAGTTAGCTCTACATTTCACTGGGTCTTGCAGCGCTGCTTGATTTACTGAAATTATTATGAAATGTTATGTACTAGCCATTTGCCTACTTTAGCAAGTCACAGTATCCCCTGATAGTGTAACTGAGACGACACAGTAAATAATTCCTCTTTCAAGTAATAAGCCCCCGTTGAAGTGTTGAGAATTAAATTACTGCACGGTCTGTAGAGATCTTGGGACGAAGCCACTTTTTTTGTTTTTTTTCCTAATGCAGAATTCGGTCAAATACAATCGGTAAAATAGACGTAATGAGTGGCACATAAAGTGGGGCAAGTACATTTCTCTTCCAAACTTGCCCTACCAAAAAATCCACTTGTCCCGGACAAGCCTTAATGTCGAGCCCTGTACATGGCTAGACTCTTGATACAGATCAGAATCCATCATATCTTGGACACCCAAAATCAGCCAAATCTCACAGCCAAATCAGTGCAATAGAAAATGCGCTTTAAAGAATTTCAAACCTAACTTTTTTTGTGGGAAAAAAGTGGAAGACTTGTCTATAAGTCTGTGAAATAAACTGTTTTGGATTTGATGATCACTAGTCTAGTGATTACATTATTCTGTGTTGTCATCATTCTGTTTTTGTTTTTTTAAACAAAGCAGCTGATATTTCCAAAAGCGACAGCAAGCTAGTGGACTGCCGAGTCGCTTTCACTCCAAAATGGCGGAAACGTAGCTACTGTGCACTGGTATTGCAATGGAGCGTTCTATTGGCTTTCAATTCTTGTCAATATAAGTTTTTTGGCTCAGATGAGCTCTCCCTTCCTGTTAGCTTGGGTCAGATGAGCTCTCACTTCCTGTTAGCTTGGCTCAGTTGAGCTCTCCCTTCCTGTTAGCTTGGCTCAGATGAGCTCTCACTTCCTGTTAGCTTGGCTCAGATGAGCTCTCACTTCCTGTTAGCTTGGCTCAGATGAGCTCTCACAGACTGTGGGTTGGGTCTTTCTACCCAGGACGGTCTCACTCACAGATTTCTGTCATGTGATTAGTGTGTATGATAAGGTCATCCCAAGTTAAGGCTCTAAATATAGTCAATATGAGTCAATCGTACCGGAGCTCTTTTACAATAATGAACAGCTAGCAATGCTCCAGGACATCTTGACTTTGACATCAGTTCTGGCCTTCCAGACTCTGTCTGTCTTCTCAACCCTCTTTCCCTTCCCCTGTCCCTCCTTCCTCTCACTCTGTCTCTCTCTTTTTGTCTGAATCAGACCTGTCAGGTATATTTCCCCAGAGTGTTCTTGAGAGGGACTGAATGTACAGAGCCTCTTCTCTCTGCAGGGCTGCTGGGACTCTAAATGCTGAAAGCACATCAGTGTCTGAATGTTGATTGCTCCGCTCATTTTGTTAATTTGGTCCAATCACTTCAGCCCGTCACAGGAGATTTCTGCACGGTGAAACTTGTGATACCAACCGACTGAAACCTCTTAAATCAACCTCCCTCCCTGCTCGAGGTGGATTAAGATATATTTGGTGACCCCCAAAAAAGTTGAATGTTTTGGAAATACAGTACCAGTGAAAAGAATATATATAATATATTTGTTCTTTTTTTGTTGTTGATAGTTCCTAGATGATTCTTTCGTCAGCTGCTTAAGATATGGCCAAGAGCTTGTGGAACTTAAATGGTGCTCAAAGGGTGAACTTACGGCCAGTGGTTCTCTGTTAAAGGGTGAACTTACGGCCAGTGGTTCTCTGTTAAAGGGTGAACTTACGGCCAGTGGTTCTCTGTTAAAGGGTGAACTTACGACCAGTGGTTCTCTGTTAAAGGGTGAACTTACGGCCAGTGGTTCTCTGTTAAAGGGTGAACTTACGGCCAGTGGTTCTCTGTTAAAGGGTGAACTTACGGCCAGTGGTTCTCTGTTAAAGGGTGAACTTACGGCCAGTGGTTCTCTGTTAAAGGGTGAACTTACGGCCAGTGGTTCTCTGTTAAAGGGTGAACTTACGGCCAGTGGTTCTCTGTTAAAGGGTGAACTTACGGCCAGTGGTTCTCTGTTAAAGGGTGAACTTACGGCCAGTGGTTCTCTGTAAAGTAACAGCAGCTCTGGGGAAATGCTTCTGACCTCAGACATGAGGTCTTCTCAACTCTGACACCTTAAATAAACCACCTCACTGCTCAGACCCAAAGGACCCTGCAGAAGAGAAGCAGTGCCACCAGTAGACAGGCGGGGAGATATTTAGTAGATATTCTGTTTGAACGGTTGAACAGTCAGAAGGAGGGAGCAAGATCAGAGTCACTTTAGATCTAGAGGGAGAGGAGAGGTCTGGCCAGACTGGTAGCTTTACACCAGCTCACCACAGGACCTCTCTGCCTGAGATCCAGTACGCAGAGGTATGTTGTGCTTATGTTCTATCATTTTCTGAAGTGAACCCTTTGGGGAAATGAGTACAGTAGATCTATCCAGGGAGGTGGTGATTGAACTTCCCCTTGTTTAGTTTTAAGATGTAAGATTTACTTTAGCAAAGCTAGTCATGAAGACTGTCTTCAATCGAACCT
The DNA here is from genome assembly GCF_963692335.1 of Osmerus eperlanus. NCBI lineage: Eukaryota > Metazoa > Chordata > Actinopteri > Osmeriformes > Osmeridae > Osmerus > Osmerus eperlanus. The sequence goes on along the minus strand of NC_085026.1, from coordinate 18,490,688 downwards.
TCAGCCTCCTGGAACTACAGTGTTCCTGCTGTACCAAGCCACCTGGTAAAGCTAGTGTTCCTGCCATTCCTCCCGAAGACTGCAGAGATCCCAGACAGTCCCAGTCGGTGTCCTAGTTTCCCCAGCAGTAACATGAGACCTCCAGAACTGTGTCAACGTGCCATCACAACAACCTCCTTCTGTCACACACACTAGACAGGTCAAGCCCATTAAGCTTCAGTTGACAGATGAATGACATGGCTGAAAAATATACTACTCTATTCTGGTCAGTGTTTACATCCGCAGCACTCAAAATGTTTTTCATTCCTACACACCTCATATAAATGTCTCAGAAGGTGATGTGTTTGGTTTCAAACTAAAGAGTTAGTCTTCTGTCGGGTAGTAGTGGTCAGTTCTCCTTCTCTCTCTCCCTCCAGAATGTGTGTTTTAAGTTTTATTCCAGAATTTCCTTCAGGAAAAACAGGCTCTCTGGCTGTGAATTTGCTGTTGGAATGATTCATGGACTTGTAGTGTTTTTGTCTCTCTAAGTGAGTGTGGCGTGACTCAGACGGGATAGATGGAGTGCGAGAGGGGGAGAGAGAGAGTCATGTTAGAGTAGAAAGGCGAGCCATTTGTTCCTGTGACTCAGTGCTACTGTGCTGAGGGGAGAGTGTTCGTCTACTGTAGAGGCAGGCTGCTGAGGTAGCTGCCACACACACCATCCTCTTTCTCTCTAACCCTCACACTTTCTTCTACCCCAAATCATCTCTCTTACTCTCTTTCCTGCATTCACACACACATACACATCCTCACAGCATTCCCCAACACCCGAGTGACATCATAAATTCATTTCAGTCTCCATTAAACATTTGTTCCTTCTTTAAGCACATTGCTAACAGCACTGAGTGTGACAGACTTACCACGAGCTAGCTCCCAGCTGTACCATGAGCTAGCGCCAGGTTTCACCACAAGCTAGCGCCCATATCCGTACCCAACTCGGGCACTAGCTGATAGCTTGCGTCATTTCTGGACAGGAATAAGGAACGCACATTCTGCTCGCAGGTCTCCCTCCACCTGTGTGATCCTCCCCGGGTGTCTCTCCACCTGTGTGTGATGGACACCTGCTCTCCGCGAGGCTGAGTCATCATGAACACATTCCCCACACAGCTGTGCACCTCAAACACACATATGGGCCTCCGCAATCCATCTAAACATCAGACAGCAACGGTAACCTCAGCAGATACACACACACACACTTTCTCAAACCATACACATAGCTCATTCCAATCACCTGCTTCCAAAACTCTATCTCTCATTCAGGTAAGATAACCAAACACACACACTTCAGAGGAAACATCAGGCATGGTTTTAACATGCTCTGGTATGAGCTATCCAGCCCACAGAGGATAAGCGTGGTGTCGGTATGTCAGGTAAGGCCCTTGCTGGCTGACTAGGCTGGAGGTGGAAGAGCAGTCTGACACCATATCCTCCCCTCACTTCCCTCCTCAAGGCAGGCAATACCAGGGGAGCGGAGACAGTTTCTCAAACTACAGTGAGGGGGAAATAGCTGGCTTGTTTCTGTCTTCGGTGTTTTCAGAAGAAAGCCTTGTGAAGTCTTGGGGGAGAGGAACATTAACAAGCAGATCCTTTACCTGGAAGGTGAGGTGAGTCATTCTTAATCGCCCCTTTTAAGACCATTTAAAAGCACAGTGTTGCTGGTACGAATTGTACGGTCTGTGTAATGAGCCACCTGGATGTGCTGGCTACTCCTTTACTTGCTAATCAATCACAATGAAACTGGCTCACAGCTTGTGTGTGCACTTTACATACCCATCAGGATGAGGCTCCTGGACATGGGCCATGGTCACATCTGATCCATATGGGCTTGTATAGGATAGCTGTACTGTAGCCCTCTCAGTCTGCCCAACTTCCTGTGTGTGTGTGGCTGCCACATTGAATGTCTGTCCTCTGATCCAGTCCCCATCACACCCTCTGTGATGGGCTGTGCCCTGCCCCAGGAGAAATCCCAGAATGCCTCAGCTCCAAAGAGGAAGTGTCCATGAGGGCCTTTCCCCCCAGCTGGGCCTTTACCCAGAATGCCAGAGCACACAGCCCTGCAGGAAATAACTGCTACACAGACGCATGTTGACTCTGTTTAAGAAAACCTAAGATAACCCCAGCAGATAACTCCAGCACATGTTCAAGCAGATAACCCCATGCACAGGACTGTGCCATACAGGACACTTTAAAGCACCTTACTACATTTCACTGCCAGTGGAATGCTTACAGTAGGTGGTCATTTAAAGCAACTGGGGCATAAAAATGGCCATTGAGATTGAGGTCTTGACCATCATTCTCTTCAGTACTTATATGTCAGCGAATATGTGCTTCTGTTATCTCTGTCAATAGAGGATGAGTTGTGACGGCCACAGAGAGAGAGAGAGACAGACAGACAGAGAGAGAGAGACAGACAGACAGAGAGAGAGAGACACAGAGAGAGAGACAGAGACACACACACAGAGAGAGAGACACACACAGAGAGAGAGACACACACACAGAGAGAGAGACACACACAGAGAGAGAGACACACACAGAGAGAGAGAGACACACAGAGAGAGAGAGACACACAGAGAGAGAGAGACACACAGAGAGAGAGACACACACAGAGAGAGAGACACACAGAGAGAGAGACACACAGAGAGTATGTGTAAGAGGGTTTGGGGGAAGTCAGTGAACTACAGCTGATCTTCCAGTGTCAAGCCCAGTCTGGATGGAGATTGACAGAGCTTCTGCAGTCACACCCTGAAGAGTCAGAGGAGAGGAGCAGTGAGTCGCTGACAAGTCCCAAATCAAAAAGAGCAGAGCAATGAAAAACCACAGTGCAAAAGAGAGAGCATCATAAAGCTGTCTCGTCTCTAGCACAGTGTAGTTGTGTTTAATAGGACTTACAACCTCCCCACACGCAGTCACGTCAAACAACAAGCCACAGCTGACTCCTCCTGCAAGTCCAGAGCTGAGAGAGAAGATGGGGAGAGAGAGAGAGCAATGAAGGAAGAGAGATGGGGAGAGAGAGAAAGATAGATGGAGAAAGAGAGAGATTGGGAGAGAGAGATGGGAAGAGAGAGTGATGGGGAGAGAGACTGCAGAGGCAGGCTACAGAGTGGAGGTATAAAACAGCATTAACAACTTCCCTCCTTCCACACCTGCAGAGCAGAACAGAGCTACATGCAATCTCTGTAGCTGTAGCTAGCTCCTTCAGACCCAGAGTACAGGACTGTAGCTAGCCCCTTCAGACCCAGAGTACAGGACTGTAGCTAGCCCCTTCAGACCCAGAGTACATGACTGTAGCTAGCTCCTTCAGACCCAGAGTACAGGACTGTAGCTAGCTCCTTCAGACCCAGAGTACAGGACTGTAGCTAGCCCCTTCAGACCCAGAGTACAGGTCTGTAGCTAGCTCCTTCAGACCCAGAGTACAGGACTGTAGCTAGCTCCTTCAGACCCAGAGTACAGGACTGTAGCTAGCTCCTTCAGACCCAGAGTACAGGACTGTAGCTAGCTCCTTCAGACCCAGAGTACAGGACTGTAGCTAGCTCCTTCAGACCCAGAGAGTACAGGACTGTAGCTAGCTCCTTCAGACCCAGAGAGTACAGGACTGTAGCTAGCTCGTCAGACCCAAAGTACAGGACTGTAGCTAGCTCCTTCAGACCCAGAGAGTACAGGACTGTAGCTAGCTCGTCAGACCCAGAGAGTACAGAACTGGACTCCTCACAGAGCGTGTGTTTGTGGATGGGAGGCGGGTTGATGAAGGGTTGGAATAAGGGTCAAATATGTCAATGCTTATCAGTATGTCAGCCATATCTCTACCACGGCCCAGCATCTCTTCCCCTGTCTGCGGCTTGCTGCGGAGGCAGAATAACACATAGTTTTATTACACACATCATTGACTCTGCTGTAACAAGGCCCAATAAAGGAGAGATATCTCCTGATTTGCGCTTGTGTGGTGAGAAGCAGGCGCAAGGGTTGTTAAAATGGTATGAATCTTTTATGAGGTGGGGAACAGCTGTGTCGTCAATATCGGTGTGAAGGGGCAGAAAGGTTGGCATCAGCGGCGAGGAAAAAGTACGAGGATTTCTCAACACAGCAATTACTGTGGCGGTGTCGAGGAGGAGCCAGGGAGATGCGTCAACACGCTGAAAAGACTCAATTAAACCGACAAATCAAGGGTTGAATTAGCCGGAATGGAAATAGTATTTATAGTTGGCTAACCGTCGCCTTAGTTCAACAACGCACCAGTGGGTCTACATTGACAGGACGCAGTCTTACTTTGCTTTTAATGAAGAAATGTTGAACTGAGAACGGTAGCTAGCACACCCCTCCAGCACAGCACACCCCTCCAGCACAGCACACCCCTCCAGCACAGCGCGCCCCTCCAGCACAGCACACCCCTCCAGCACAGCACACCCCTCCAGCACAGCACACCCCTCCAGCACAGCGCGCCCCTCCAGCACAGCACACCCCTCCAGCACAGCGCGCCCCTCCAGCACAGCACACCCCTCCAGCACAGCACACCCCTCCAGCACAGCGCGCCCCTCCAGCACAGCACACCCCTCCAGCACAGCACACCCCTCCAGCACAGCACACCCCACCAGCACAGCGCGCCCCTCCAGCACAGCACACCCCTCCAGCACAGCACACCCCTCCAGCACAGCACACCCCTCCAGCACAGCGCGCCCCTCCAGCACAGCACACCCCTCCAGCACAGCACACCCCACCAGCACAGCGCGCCCCTCCAGCACAGCACACCCCTCCAGCACAGCACACCCCTCCAGCACAGCACACCCCTCCAGCACAGCACGCCCCGCCAGCACAGCGCACCCCTCCAGCACAGCACACCCCGCCAGCACAGCACACCCCTCCAGCACAGCGCGCCCCTCCAGCACAGCGCGCCCCTCCAGCACAGCGCGCCCCTCCAGCACAGCACACCCCTCCAGCACAGCACACCCCTCCAGCACAGCGCGCCCCTCCAGCACAGCACGCCCCTCCAGCACAGCGCGCCCCTCCAGCACAGCACACCCCACCAGCACAGCGCGCCCCTCCAGCACAGCACACCCCTCCAGCACAGCACACCCCTCCAGCACAGCACACCCCTCCAGCACAGCGCGCCCCTCCAGCACAGCACACCCCTCCAGCACAGCACACCCCTCCAGCACAGCACACCCCTCCAGCACAGCACACCCCTCCAGCACAGCGCGCCCCTCCAGCACAGCACACCCCTCCAGCACAGCACACCCCTCCAGCACAGCACACCCCACCAGCACAGCGCGCCCCTCCAGCACAGCACACCCCTCCAGCACAGCACACCCCTCCAGCACAGCACACCCCTCCAGCACAGCGCGCCCCTCCAGCACAGCACACCCCTCCAGCACAGCACACCCCACCAGCACAGCGCGCCCCTCCAGCACAGCACACCCCTCCAGCACAGCACACCCCTCCAGCACAGCACACCCCTCCAGCACAGCACGCCCCGCCAGCACAGCGCGCCCCTCCAGCACAGCACACCCCTCCAGCACAGCACACCCCGCCAGCACAGCACACCCCGCCAGCACAGCACACCCCTCCAGCACAGCACACCCCTCCAGCACAGCACACCCCACCAGCACAGCGCGCCCCTCCAGCACAGCACACCCCTCCAGCACAGCACACCCCTCCAGCACAGCACACCCCTCCAGCACAGCACGCCCCGCCAGCACAGCGCGCCCCTCCAGCACAGCACACCCCTCCAGCACAGCACACCCCGCCAGCACAGCACACCCCTCCAGCACAGCGCGCCCCTCCAGCACAGCGCGCCCCTCCAGCACAGCACACCCCTCCAGCACAGCGCGCCCCTCCAGCACAGCAAGTTAGCCCCGCGAGTTATTGTGAGTCATGTGTTAGTTCACAGGAACTATGAGTACAATACAAACTAAGTACAATACATCTCATTGTCCTGGTTTAAAATAGGCCACAACAAGCCTTCAGTCTGCTAACTGTAACTCTACTTTACTTATAAGACATGAAATGTGGGGGTGGTGGAAGGTAATGTACTATCAATCAGGACTTATAACATCCACAATTTTCATGGATTGCTTTGTGTAAAGCAGTTCAGTTCAGTTTGTGTTTGGTAAGTTCAATATCTCTGACCTTACAATGTTAGGTGAAAAGGTCAACTGCAAACATAATATCTGTGATGTATAAAGCCTTCATTGCCATTTTGGATGTGTCAATCTGTCCTCTGAGTCTTCAGCATCAATCAAGGTGATACTGACCACCTCACTGAAGAGGCTGGGTGGACAAACCCCTCAGCTAATGTTTCTGCAGCAGTCCCATCTTGTTAACACGGCCAGGTGATTTACACATTCCTCCCTCTCTCAGTGAGGAGAGCTGACCAGGGTGTTTCATCCCAGCGAAGAGGGAGTGTAGCTGGACGTGACAGCGCTGCACAAGCAGAGCTGGATTTACAGGGTGCTCTGGGACACGCACAGCGTGTCTGAGGGCCAAACCTTCCCTGGCTGTGACTGGAGCTGCAGGGAGGCTCCAAATCTGGAGGCCCCACACCCAGCTGAGCTGCCTGTCCCTGGGGGGGCATGGGCACGTCAGCCTGGATCGCAGACAGCAGGCTGCCTGGCAGGGTGGGTTCCAGAACAGCGACAAATCATCTACTCAGTTCCTCCACAATCATGTGTTAGATGAACAAGGTTGCAGAAGAGAAATGTAATCTGATTCTAACCACATCTGGAGGTTACTTCCTTCACACACCACAGAAGAAAAGGGAAAGATGGCCGCTAGCAGGCATCAGATCCTCCTACTCCCTGGCTTAAATATTCATGCTCTAAAACACAAATCAATCAGGCGGGCTAACTGCATACCTCTGACATTCTTCAGGAAATTTCTTCATTTGGTGTCTGGATCGATAGCTCATTACAGCAGCCTTTCTCTGCTCTGTCTCTGAACCCAGCCTGCTGGCTTCCTCCTCCTGGGCCGGTCCCTCTATCTGTCTCCATCACACATCAGTACAACACGCTGATGAAAATGCCTCTAGCCTTAAATTAACTGTCCTTTATACAGCAGGGCTAGCACACACACACACACATTGTACTGTCCTGTATTTAGGCATCATCTCAAGTGTTCAGTAGTAAGAACTCCTCCTGGCTGTAAGGTTCTGTGTTTATACACACAGGGAGGTACAGTGTTAATCAATACAGCAATATGGATATAGGTTTACAGTCTCTTCTCATTCACTGCAAGGTAAAGTGCCCGATCAATACCATGGCTTTTACATTGTATAACTTAGCATTTTGAACACCTCCATAAGGCAAACACTCGAAGGCAAACATGATCAATCTAATTTAACTCAGCAAGGACACATCCAATACACAGGAAAGCAACACAAGACCAGTTGCGGTGTGTCAGTCTGGGTCTGAAGGCTGTGGATTTGAGAAAAAACGTGGTCAGAATTTTGAGTGCCGTTCTGTTTGAAAAGGTTAGGTTATGTTCACTGTGACAGCATGGAGGCCAGCCCGGGAGGGGGCCTGCCCGGGAGGGGGCCAGCCCGGGAGGGGGCCAGCCCGGGAGGGGGCCTGCCCGGGAGGGGGCCTGCCCGGGAGGGGGCCTGCCCGGGAGGGGGCCAGCCCGGGAGGGGGCCTGCCCGGGAGGGGGCCAGCCCGGGAGGGGGCCTGCCCGGGAGGGGGCCAGCCAGGGAGGGGGCCAGCCAGGGAGGGGGCCAGCCCGGGAGGGGGCCAGCCCGGGAGGGGGCCAGCCCGGGAGGGGGCCTGCCCGGGAGGGGGCCAGCCCGGGAGGGGGCCAGCCCGGTAGTCAGGGTTTTAGCTCCAGAACGTCTGTTGTGGACTGGAGACCAGAGCAGGACTGGAGACCAGAGCAGGACTGGAGACCAGAGCAGGACTGGACTGGAGACCAGAGCAGGACTGGAGACCAGAGCAGGACTGGAGACCAGAGCAGGACTGGAGACCTGAGCAGGACTGGAGACCAGAGCAGGACCATTATGCTCCAAATGTCATTCGGTTCTTAATCAAATGGACCAATTACTTTTTAATTCAACCATGAAATGACAGTGAACTCCATGGGCATAATAACATTAGAGCCATCATCCTAGAGTCAAGTAGACAAGGATGATGTGTTGAACTGAATAAGAATGGCCAGGAGTCCTTTCATAGGCAGATAATTATTCCCATTGAGATCAAGAGAGTTTAAAACAGAGTTTGTATCTTCTAGGATATGGTGGATTCGAGAATCATTCAAAAGATTCAGCAGGAGATTTTCTCTTGGAAAGCAATTTTGGTGACTTTGAGAGGTGACAATGACAAGGCAGTTTTTGGATGTCTCTGATGAGGATGAAATGACAATTCCACCTTTCCTGACACTAACCACACACACGGTAGGCTCTGGTGTCACACTTCTGATCTGAGTAGAGGAGGAGTTCTTCTGAGCTAGAGATAGCAATAGAGACAGATAGAGATAGATAGAGAATTAGAGATGGAGGCTGGAGGAGGAGAAGGGTGGAGGAGGAGCAGGAGGATGGAGGAGGAGCAGGAGGGTGGTATCTCTGCTCCAGGCCTGCTTCCGACTGGGCTCCTAACAGCAGCATGCCAGGTCAGACAGGACTTCACATAGACAGGCCTGGCCACGCTGTCACACAGGGTTAGTCACACTCAGACTCTGGCCTTTTCACCATTTCCACTCCCCCACGACCTGCTAATGCAGCCTGAGACTGTGATATGAGCCTAGCGGGGGGTCCTGGGTGGAGGGGGGACAGGAGGCTGTGAGGAGAGAGGGGTGGATATGAGCCTAGCGGGGGGTCCTGGGTGGAGGGGGGACAGGAGGCTGTGAGGAGAGAGGGGTGGATATGTAGATCACAGGGCCCAGTGTTGGGCCCTGCATGTACATGTCAGATGGTGATGGAACAGCAGAATCACACAGAACCGAGAAATACAGCCAGTAGTTAGTAGAATTATTTGTCACATATTAAACCCCATGGGGGCTTAAGTTAGAGGTGGGACACACCCACACTCACACATTCTGATCCACGGTAACCAACCTCGCTGGCCCTCCAGCAGAATTGTAAAAACGTTTCTTACTTAACAAGCTAGACACGTTATCACAGGCTAATAGTGTCTGATTCCGAATCCTCCTGGTGAGGCAGGTCCTGCAGTCTTTCAACAACAGCAGGGCTGAAACAGCCTCCCAGACCCTCCCGTCTGACAGACACACACACCGCCTCCCAACACACCCGGACGGACGATCACTGAGTCTCGGAGCTCCCAATCAGAGCTGCTCCTCTTCCTGGAGCAGCAAATTACCCATGGCTGAAATCCTGCTTTACAGCAGTGCCTTGCCAGGGGGGATCTCTCCACTCTCTCTCCAGGGAAATTACTTTTGTTTGGTTGTTAGAGAAAAGGCAGTATGTACAGCAGTTTATTAGGTGCTTCAGTACGAGGTAATGTTTGCATGCCAGCAAAAAACGCCTACTACATGTCTGACACTGATGTCTCAATGGTATCAGGGAATATTATCCACAGATTGTGTGTGAGTCTGTGTGTGAGTGTGTGTGTTTGTTGTGTGTGTGTTGTGTGGCCAGAGACAGACCTCAGAGGGAGACACCTGAACCACCGTTCAGACAGCAATGTCAGACATGTAGTATGTGTTTATTGCTGGCATGCAAACATTACCTCTACTCTGTTCCACCGTTTCAGGTCTGGTGCAGCCAGATTCTGCACCACCCTGCTCAGCTGCATTCATCACACACACACAGAGCAGCATGCCACACCACTCTCTCACACACGCACACTTACACACACTGGCCCCGGCCTACGCACACACACCATCCAGCCTCACCCCCTCCCACACACACACCATCCAGCCAGCTGCTCTGTGTGGAGGGATGCAACAAGCTGAGTCCCTTAAAGGTGCAGAACATACGTCTTCACAACTCACTGGACCACTATTAACTTTGAATGACAAGAAAAATAAAGTCTTCTTTGTTTCTTTCTGTTCTATGTTTTTCATAATCCCCTTTGGAGACTGTTGGCTCAGCTCTCCAAGCAGTAATGGAGCTAAAATGTCAGCTGTGTTTGTGGGCCTGCTGATTGAAGGACCTCTGCGTGCTCTGGTCACATGGGACTGGTTGCTGCGGGGGTTTCAGACGTGGCTTTTCCTCTGTCCTGTCTGGAGACACTGGAAGCTGCTGCATGCATGCTAGCAGGCCTGCCTGGAGACACTGAGAGCTGCTGCATGCATGCTAGCAGGCCTGCCTGGAGACACTGAGAGCTGCTGCATGCATGCTAACAGGCCTGGTACACCCAGCGCTAACCACCACTAAGCCACTCTAAAACTGACGACAGGGAATCACCGAGATTCATTTGATCTCTAAACATACTGTAGTTTCTGTCAGTTCAGAGAGCCAGCAAAGCTCCATGTTTGTAGTTGACTGTGTGTCTGTGGTGCAGATTTACTGTGGATTACCAGTGTGAACTGCAATCATCCCAAATGAATTCAGCCCTTGAACAACTGTTGCTGTGGATCCCTTCCCACACACCACAGACAGCAGGCAGGGTTGACTGGGTCTAAATATTGCTTCAAATAAATGAAAGAAAGACTGTGGCAGCCGTCTTCCTTTTCTCCTAATATCTATCTGGTGTCTGAAGAATCTTTTAGTAGATGTCAGATACAGCAGGAGAAACAAAACAACAGCATTATTGACTGTGACACTGTATGAAACCAGCAGAACCATCCAGATATCTGCCTCCAGCTCTCCAATCCTTCACTTGGCCAAGATTAGTTTTTATCTCCTGCCATGAAACCCCTCTACATGTTTCCCAGTAGATGCAGTGCCAGTCATCATGGCCATCCATCGTGTTGGCAACGAGTGTCACTTTCTCTCCATAAAATTGACTTTTCTGAGAAGGTTCTGTTTCATTACCTCAGACAGTGCTCTGTTATCTAAACTGGTTCAGTCTTCACCAATCTGAATGTGTTTTTCAGAAGAACTATTAGAGACTACAGATGGGTCCAACTGTCCTCAGTTATTCTTCCTCCAGCTACAGCCTGTCCCTTGACTGGGCTCCAGGCAGCGCTGCCTGTCCCTTGACTGGGCTCCAGGCAGCGCTGCCTGTCCCTTGACTGGGCTCCAGGCAGCGCTGCCTGTCCCTTGACTGGGCTCCAGGCAGCGTTGACTGTTTTACATGCATCCTGCTTGACAGGATGATTAAACAGACTAATGGAAAGCCATATTACAAATCACCGTTATCGTCAGATAATTAACATCCCTTTGTTGCAGCCTATAGGAGGCCAAAGATAACCTTCTGGATCCACTGCTAGTATTAACCTTCCCAACCTTTAACTAGATCATGTCATCGTTATTGCTCCCTGTTTTAGAGACCGCTAAAGACGAAACATACAAATGCAAGAATCGTCATTATCAATTATCATTAGGTCTTGCATAAGACACTATGAAGTAGGCTAAACTTCCTCTGACAGACAGCCAACAATATGGAGAGGAAATCGAAGTTACCAGAATCCACACAATAAACACATACGCTTGTATGCGGAAAGAAGACTTCAATTTGTTATTGTCACTTAAAAAATAAGTTTGACGGAAAGGTGTAACGATGATACTGGACTAGTAGTAGCTTATCCCATGAATTAATGCATTTATCAACGCTCAAATCAAAAGAGCACTCTCGTCGAGTCTCGAGCGCGGTAAAAGACGCTGTGAGGTGCATTCATAAACAGGAAGAATTCTTAAGAATCTACATTAACAGGTTTAGGCACCCTATGACAATCTACATCAAAGCAGCTCTCTAAAGCAGGTAGCGGCTGAGGCAAACGGGAAGGACATAATTAAAGGACCCAGAGCTCACGGTTAAACGGTCGGAAATTACTTACAGTTCTGAGAAACTGAATTTCATCTTCCCCTTCTCCGCCTTCAGCCATGGCTGTTGAGGAGACTGTTCAGACTCTGGAAGCCTCCACTGTCGGCTCGCAGCACCTCGCTGCCTCTCCTCTCTATTATCGATATTAGCATATAGCTAATCCACGGCCATATAGGGGTGTCTGGGCGATCTCCCGCAGCCTGTCACTCACGCCCGCTCTCTGCTAATGTCTGCCGCGCTGTTCCCGAAGGAGCGTGCAAGCATCGGCGGGGCTGAAGCGAACAGTCACACAGGCTGGAAACGAGAAGCGTAGTCTTGCAGTGAAAATACGGCAGTGCCGGGGTCTTTATCTTCGACGTCACCAGTGGATCTTATCAATATAAACATGAAAGCGCGACCTTTCGAAATTCCCATGCACAGAGTAGCACAACGAAGAGCGATTGCTATTTTTGTTCAGCTTGCTGAATTTGCGGTAGTACCTGCCAATTAATTGATATACACGACATAATTTGACTCAATTATTTAAGGACAAAAATTCAACGCATGGAATAGGAGGAATAGAATGCGGGTTCACATGCACGCCCCTGTACATCAGCACCTTGGTCAGCGCCCAAAAGATTGGGCGCATACTGGGCTGCAGCACGTGTCTGTTCATGCCTACGGTTTTAGTTAATAGATATAAGAACATTTTCAGCGTGGGTCAGCACTGTTAAATTGCCATTACCCACAATTACTCCGAATACGTGCGTATAACCCATCTAGAAGGCATGTGGTAGATTTCTCATGACACAAGGCTGCCATCTTGTGTTCGACCTGCGATTGTGTAATGAAAAATCCTCCCATCTTTCTTTTTTTATTTATTCTTCCTTCCATTGCTGTCATCTTTGTCAGAACGAAGACAGCAAAATAAATAATTGCCGAGTTGGATATTGGGCATAATTCAGGATGTTATAGGGCACTTTCACAGATGGGAAATGGGCTAACTACAAATACTTCGTTAGGCCTACTGTACTTAAGATTTTTCTGGTATCAGTATACTTCACTAGGGTATTACATTTTTTTACGTTAAACGTTTCAAAAACAACGTTTCTACATTTTTTTACTTTTTACTTTCACTCCTTACATTTTACACAAATATCTGTACTTTCTACTTATTACATTTTCAAGCCATGCTTTAGTTATAATCTGTATTTGGTGGCACGATCCATAGCCTATTTCTAATTTCATTGTGCGCCTTCTTTCATTTCCTGGCTATCGCGCACAACAAACATAAACTACGAAGCTACCATGGAGCAAGGCAGAAGGCAACAAGAAGAATATATTTTATATAGTTTGCATCATTGATGAGGACTATACTATGCTCTACTGTACTCTTTTGTGCTTTGTATTACTTTGTTTTAGGCTTCTTGTGCTCCTCTCCCCTCTCCTTTCACTGTGTGTGTGGTAAATAAAGTTTCGAGGTTCTCAAGGTTGAACAAATATTTTCGAAAAATACGCTACAATACAAATCGGGTTTATTTGGGGACATAACAGGCAGCGCCAACGCGATGTAGCCTACTTTTTTTTGTCATTTCAAAATACAGAAATACATGACAATTGGCTCGTAACGTGTATAAGTGGGAGTCAGGTGGCTGAGCGGTGAGGGAATCGGGCTAGTAATCTGAAGGTTTCCAGTTCAGCCGTGCAAAATGATGTTGTGTCCTTGGGCAAGGCACTTCACCCTACTTGCTTCGGGGGAATGTCCCTGTACTTACTGTAAGTCGCTCTGGATAAGAGCGTCTGCTAAATGACTAAATGTACTAAATGTATTCTTTACAGTCCACTGTCAGCAATTTATCATCTGTCTTCTGTAGCAGGAAGAGTCAGTGAGCGTGCGTGCACTAAACTGCAGGTTTTCTAACTGTCTTAAGGTGGGACAATATCTCTGCACCAATAGGAGAGCGATAAAGAGACGCTGAGGTCACGCATTGGTCCAAACGCTTTGCCAGTCAGGATGGATGAACGACGGTCCAAGAGAAGCAGCGGCGGCCGTTGCCTGCAGAGAGATCTGGCGGAAGGGTTTGTCATGCCACTGAGACTGGTAAGTTCCTATTTTTTCCTCCTTGATCAAAATGCATGTAACAGTAGAAGGTGCGTCCTAATGTTTCCCTATTGTAACTAGACTAAATAAATTGGAATAATTCTGTTTTAATAATTTGAGGGTCGACACAACTTGGTTTGTAATATTTCTCTCGTAAAGAACGTTAACAACATTTACCGTGATACTAATCTTGTTCTGTTTACGTTTGTTTTTAAGTGTTGTTTAGACGTTTGGGGCTAGAGAATTGACAGAGACGCATTTCAAGACTGCTGCAAGGTGGCAGCAGCCCAGTGATGCTAAACATTTAGAGACGGGACTATTTTAGACACGGATATAAAACATTGCAAGTTCGACGGCATCCTATTTTATATCTGCAGTGTCCACATTTGCGTTTGACTGTGGAAGTCGTCACCTTGTGGGACATCATGCCGCATCTTGTAAAATGTTGATGAAATGCATCTAGCCGACGTTTAGAAAATGTGTCTTTCCACTGCCTTTCACAGTATGATGATGACGATGAAGATTATACTGTAGCAACGCACATAAAGCTTTCAATTAACAAGATGAAATGAAATCCAGGGCTAGGTGTCCTGATATAGCTTACATGCCTACACGATTAAGAGATGCGCTGTCCTCAAATGACGTCTTCCCGCTTTTATGTTAGCGTGGGGTTTATTAGATGTGTTATCAACACATATCTTCATGATTGAGCCTGTCAATACTATTTACATAGGACAAAAAGTGATCTTTTAAATAAGTTATATTATTAGTTCTCAGTTCTAGATCAGGGAGTCAGGTGGCTGAGCGGTTAGGGAAGCGGGCTAGTAATCTGAAGGTTGCCAGTTCGATTCCCCGGATGTGCCAAATGACGTTGTGTCTTTGGGCAAGGCACTTCACCCTACTTGCCTCGGGGAGAATGTCCCTGTACTTAATGTAAGTCGCTCTGGATAAGAGCGTCTGCTAAATGACTAAATGTAAATGTAGATGTGGTGTATCGTGTTTTCTAATACATATGCTAAGTAGGCTATTGTTTCTAAACATTTTAGGTCAAAAGACAGTAAACGAGAGTTCAAAACGTAAAAGTATTTCTAAGCTGACATCTGATCCCCACAGTGGAGCGTTGTCTGGCATGTGCTGCTGGACATCTAAATACTTGAATATCAGGATACATGGTGGAGGAGACATATAAAACAGTACAGGTGCAAAGACTCCAGCTAGAGTTAGTTCTCTTTTCCAGGATGCTGCAGATGACATTAAGCGAAGCTTCTGCATGGGGTGTCGCATGAGATAATACATTTTTTTTTTTAATTATAAAATAAATAATAATCTTTGCTTCACTTGCAAAAAATGAGTTAAAGCATTTCAGTGTTGAATCTGCACAAGTTAATGAATGTTATTTCGCTCCTTGACCATCCAATTATTGACGGCTTGCCAGACTGGCTCTCCGGCTGTGTACACAGGAAGATTTACACTCATGTGTGTGTCATTGAAAGCTTCTTATCTGTGACAGGGGTCTGACTAGCCAGGTGATGAACACCGCTATTCATCTTCCGTCCACAGACAGCAGCAGCCGCCGAGGCCCGGCCCGGCCTGGGGGCTGATTAGCGAGCTGTGGTGACCAGCATAGCTCCCATCATGGAGGGCTCCCACACAGTCCTTCATCTCTACCAGCCCATCCAGGAGCGCAGCCACACCAGCCTGTACGTTCCCAAGAGGCGGGCCCCCGGGTTCACATACGGGAGCCACGCCCCAGGCTGGGCCGGGCCCAGTAATGACCAGGCTGAGCACCATCCCCCTGCAGACAAACAAAGAGGCCAGTCTTCCATCCCTGCAGGCGAACTTCTCAACTCCAGCCAGGCAACAAAGGAGGCCGTTTCTGAGCTCTTCTGTCTGGCTGCCGAGCACCGCCGGCTGCTGACCCAGCTCCTGTCTCTGTGCGGGGACTGCGCCAACAAAGTCAGGATGGGAAACCAGGAAGGGAAGCTCCAGGGTCACGGGGCGTCGGAGGGTCGCGAGGGCTTCCCTGGTCAGGCTGCCAGAATCAGCAGCCCCCAGCACACCCTCCCCACGTCCCCGGAGCAGAAGAAGGCTTCATCTCGTGGTCGGAAGCTCAAGAGGCTGGGAGGGAAGAAGCTGAATCCAGCGGAGGAGCTCCCCCACAGCAAGGGGAAGAAGAAATGTGGCGGCGAGTCGTGTTCTGTCCAGGCTCTGGAGTCGTGTTCTGTCCAGGCTCTGGAGTCGTGTTCTGTCCAGGCTCTGGAGTCGTGTTCTGTCCAGGCTCTGGAGTCGTGTTCTGTCCAGGCTCTGGTCCAGACCTCAGCTTCCATCCCTGCAGCGTCCGTGGTGGCGGAGCGGAGAGTTCCAGGAACACCAGCGTCCGTCCGCGCGCCTGACACTCCAGCGTCTGGCTCCTATGTCAGCGTGGCCAGCAACCTGCCCCTGGAGGCCAGCAACCCCATCCTGCCCCTGGAGGAACACTTCCACATCGCCCGCGACGCATGGTCCTTCATGGAAGACTCTGGAGACCTGGACTTCTGTAACGACCTCTCTGAGTATGACAGTGAGCTCTTCCTGGGCTACGAGGCATCCTCCTGCAGCCTGATGGACAGCCTGCATGATTTGACCCAACAGGAGCCCGCACTGAGCGGGAACCTACGACCCCTCAAGAGGCTCACATCCCCAGACCATGTGTTTCCTGCCATGGTGTCTGAGGACAAGACGGCCCTCCAGCTGTATGAGGAGATCCACAGGAGGGAGTCCGGGGTCAGGGTGGTCGCAAAGGTGCAGGAAACGGAGGGGAGGGTGCAGCGTGTTAGCCACATGAGCCCAGACAAGTCAGACCTCCATCCAGGGTCAGGGAGCTCCATGCCTCAGCCAGGGACAAGTGGCCTTCAGCAGGGGTGTGGAGAGTGGAGGGGGCCTTGCAGAAGCTCCACGCTGGAAGAAAGGAGGGAAAACACAGGGAGCAAACTCCCCGAGGGGCTGTGGCTGCCCCTCTCCAAACCTGCTGAGACCTTCCATAGCAAGAGCCCCTCGTCGCCCTCTCTCTCGGGGGTGTTCAACACCTCCTACCCGCCCAACAACACCCTGCAGAGCATGTCTCCAGTCCTGTCTCCCTTGTCCCCCAGGCTCCACAGCCCCCAGTTCAACCACCGCATTCTGCTCCTGGCAGACGAGGATGTTACCCCGGGCGGGGAGGCTGAGGGGGGCGGGGACCAGGAACTCAGGGTCACCACGGAGGTGGTCGACAGGAACGGCAACAAACGGACCATCACACGTTTGGACCTCAATCTCAGCCGACAACCAGGGAGCTCCAAGTGGAATTCCTGCAGCCTCCCCTTGGAAACAGGTGAGTTAGTGTTTGTAAAGATCACACAGCCTTCCTCTTCCCTCCCTTCCCAGGGTGAAGCCCATCCAGTCTCTGGTTTAGTCATATTCTCTCCTGAGGGGTGTGATGTACTTGATCAGGAATATTTGGATACTTGAAAACAACTGTTACTATGTACTGTTTTGACATTTCATTTGACATGTGTGTTGAAGGTCAAGGTGTGTTTGTGTGTGTGTGTGTGTGTGTACGTGTGTGTGTGTACGTGTGTGCAATACACAGTATCTGAGCGCTGCAGTTTTTTACCCAGACCTATTCTCAGGGTGTTTGGGAAATGCTCTATTATTACAGCATGGTAACTGTCAAAGCAACATTTTCTACACTGCTGTGAGAGGATTTTTAACTGACTCAAGCAGTTTACATTCTCAAACACCAAGCCAAGACATAATGTGAAGACTATGCCTTTCCTAATCCATTAACTCTGCCCTGGACAATGTGTCCAAATTAAAGTGTGTTGAGATTGTCCTGTTTTTGAGTTTCAGTTCCTGAGCACTGTGCTTGTCTGGAACTTGACATGTGACTTGGCAGTGAAAGAGAGAGAGTCTGTTCTCTCTCTGCTGACGAACATCCATTTCTTAATCATTTTACTATTGGAGGGGGTGGCGAGGGGGAGAGGGATGGGGGAGGGGGGGGGGGGTTGGGGGAGGGGGTGCATGGGTGCAAGATCAAAGCTTCAGGGTTCAGCTACAGCAGTTCACCTCAGTCACGACTCTCATAAAAACAATGTGAACTGAAGCATTGCCAATTTGTCCTCTGCATGCTGTGCGCCTCTTAAAGCCACTTCTCCAGGAGTTCACCCAGGCAGGCTGACAAAGACCCACTGGCCCACAGGCCTCCAGAAGAAGGGATTAGGATTTCAGTGTGTGGAGAACTTCCGTCCTCTTCTTAATCTGGTCTAATAAATCGTATCTCATGGTTACATTGACAGCACAGATGTGATAAGGAGAGCAGAGTTCCACATACTGTCTGGATATCCATGTAGAAGCCTCTGGAACCTCCCATTGTACCCTTCATCTCATGTTGTTCCTTCAGCACAGCGTGGGTGTTGTCTTGCCTGTGCAGAGGAAGCTACGTGTCTAACTGTGCTAGTTTGGTAGCTCAAATCCTATGATCCCTAGAGGAGAGCTCGGTGGCGTGACCTGAGCTCAATGTTATTTAACCAAGTTCCCTCTGAGGATTTGGAGGTTTGATCCAGAATTTGATGGTGTCAGATGTGTGTCTGGTGGTTCCTGTTCGTCAGCTACGATACTGTTTGATCTGTGACTTCTTTACTGACCTCAGTGAAGCCATCAGTGAAGACTGCTCTCTCTCTCTCTCTCTCGCTTTCTCTCTCTCGCTCTCTCTCTCTCGCTCTCAGCAGTTTACTGGCTGTGTAATTTGTTAATTGACTGTGCAATGATTGGACAGTAAATATTTCTCTGTCAGAGAGTTCTGGTACTGTAAGCACAAGTGCTTCCAAACTAGCAGGGGCATTACTGCAAAATCAGGAAATAGTTTTGGGTTGTCTGTTTACTCTTGCATTAGTAATGTTGTCTGCAATGTTGAAGGGAGTCAGTGGTCTGTAGCAGATAGCTGGACTGGGACAGCCCTGGTGCTGGTGCTGGGGGAGGCTGGACTGGGACAGCCCTGGCCCTGGTGCTGGGGGAGTCTGGACTGGGACAGCCCTGGTGCTGGTGCTGGGGGAGTCTGGACTGGGACAGCCCTGGTGCTGGTGCTGGGGGAGTCTGGACTGGGACAGCCCTGGTGCTGGGGGAGGCTGCATGGCATCCAGAGAATGCTGCTGTGCGGAGGGAGAGAGTGTTACTCATGTGGAGATTATCTGAATTGATTCTCCTCACAGTAATGACCCACTGCCCACGCATGGACACACACAAACACTCACATTCCAGAATTCAGAATCAGTACACACACACTGATGGACAGGCACTGTACATGGCTGTGTGTGTCTTCTGCTGCAAAACCTCAATTAAAAATGCAAAAAACTTTTGCATTTGACGAAGGTCAAATCATCTGTCACCGTTTTTGGTGTATTTTGTAAGATGTGTGTGGTAAGAACTCGGGGCAGTGAAAGCACTGGTGGATGTTTGTTTTCTCATGTTGCATATGCCGCTGTGTGCTGTGTGACTTATGCCTGATCGATAAAACGTCTGTAAATAACTCCTCCACTGCTCCTCTGAGTGAACATGAGACGGTTTCATCTCCCAACACCAGATAGGAAGAGAAAACAGGACTTCTCTACCTCCCCCTGTCACACGGCTCATCTGGCTGTGGCTGCCTGTCTCTGGGCTGACTCCGTTTTAGAGTCTGTCCTTTAACTATCAATAATGAATGACACTTTGAGAGTGAACCAGGACACGCAGACAGCAGAGAGACTGGAGCCTGTCCTTCATGGGTATCCATAGTTTCCCTAATTAAGATCCAATCTGCCTGTCTGGTGTCTAATCAGCCAGGTTTAATTAGGAACATTTAGATGAACGCTGAATACAGTTAGTGAGATTTTCAAGGACATGTTCCTGTATTCTCTGTGCTAGTGTGTGTGTGTGTGTGTATGTGGGGGGGGGAGGGGTGGGATGAGAGAGAAAACATTAGTTAATTGTGTGTCCTTGCAGCTCACCAAACCAAATCTCTCTATGAAATTACTTTTAGACACACACACCAAAACCTGGATCTCTAAACTGTCCTTGCACATTCTGCTCTCTGAGAGGTAGTAAATAATACTTTAATTCCATAAACCAATCAGAGCGCGAGTCATGTGAGTCTGATGAGGACAGTCAGCTGACGTATGTCCTCCGTCCTCCGTCAACAGTAAAATATTTCGTAGTTGTAGTACTAGAGTTCTGGGCACCATGTACACATGTTTTGTGTGTGTGTATGTGTGCGAGAGTGTGTGGGGACTTATAAGCATGTGTGTGTGTCCTCCTCCTTCGATTCAACCAGGAAGTTCTATTTATGGGCCAAACCCCTCTCTCTCTCTCTCTCTCTCTCTCTCTCTCTCTCTCTCTCTCTCTCTCTCTCTCTCTCTCTCTCTCTCTCTCTCTCTCTCTCTCTCTCTCTCTCTCTCTCTCTCTCTGTCTCTCTCTGTCTCTCTCTCTCTCTCTCTCTCTCTCTCTCACAGCTGTTCAATCCACACTCTCTGATTTACACACAGTAACTCTTTGAGCACCTGCAGGTCGACAGTGTTCCCCCATGCACGCACTCACACACGAGCGTGCACACACACACACATGTACACACAGAGGAGGTGTGGGTGTGTAAACCACACCTGTGCTTCACACAAGGCTGCTTTGTTAGATGAGAGTGTGCTAGCAGAAGCAGTCCTCTCCTAGCTTCTGATCTAATCACATCACATGTCCTGTGACAGATGACAGAGGCAGGCTCATGTGGATCTGGTCCTCTTTTCCCACATTGATTCACTCTTGATTTCTGTTGGAGAGTACAAGACAACCTTAAATAGCAATAAGAGGAACCTTTCTTCCCAGTGTCAGTAAACTCACCTAGCATAGCTTTGTGTGTCTGTGTGTGTGTGTGTGTGTGTTTGTTTGTGTGTGTGGTAATGAATCAACTGCAAAGTGAAGCCAGACTAACGACAGCAGTAGAGTCATTACTTAATGCAGCAAAGCCTGATTTAAAGCCTCAAGTCATCTATGCCTCCCCCCTCTCCTTCCTCCTCCCCCCTCTTCCTCCTCCCCCCTCTCCTTCCTCCTCCCCCCTCTCCTTCCTCCTCCCCCCTCTCCTTCCTCCTCCCCCCTCTTCCTCCTCCCCCCTCTTCCTCCTCCCCCCTCTCCTTCCTCCTCCCCCCTCTTCCTCCTCCCCCCTCTTCCTCCTCCCCCCTCTTCCTCCTCCCCCCTCTCCTTCCTCCTCCCCCCTCTTCCTCCTCCCCCCTCTCCTTCCTCCTCCCCCCTCTCCTTCCTCCTCCCCCCTCTCCTTCCTCCTCCCCCCTCTTCCTCCTCCCCCCTCTTCCTCCTCCCCCCTCTCCTTCCTCCTCCCCCCTCTCCTTCCTCCTCCCCCCTCTTCCTCCTCCCCCCTCTCCTTCCTCCTCCCCCCTCTCCTTCCTCCTCCCCCCTCTTCCTCCTCCCCCCTCTCCTTCCTCCTCCCCCCTCTTCCTCTCCCCCCTCTCCTTCCTCCTCCCCCCTCTCCTTCCTCCTCCCCCCTCTTCCTCCTCCCCCCTCTCCTTCCTCCTCCCCCCTCTCCTTCCTCCTCCCCCCTCTTCCTCCTCCCCCCTCTCCTTCCTCCTCCCCCCTCTCCTTCCTCCTCCCCCCTCTTCCGCCTCCCCCCTCTCCTTCCTCCTCCCCCCTCTTCCTCCTCCCCCCTCTCCTTCCTCCTCCCCCCTCTCCTTCCTCCTCCCCCTCTTCCTCCTCCCCCCTCTCCTTCCTCCTCCCCCCTCTTCCTCCTCCCCCCTCTTCTCCTCCCCCCTCTCCTTCCTCCTCCCCCCTCTCCTTCCGCCTCCCCCCTCTCCTTCCTCCTCCCCCCTCTTCCTCCTCCCCCCTCTCCTTTTCCTCCCCCCTCTTCCTTCTCCCCCCCTCTTCCCCCTCTCTCCTTCATCCGTCTCTCCTTCCTCCCTCTCTCCTTCCTCCTCGTGGACTCTTCATTCTTCAGTCAGGGTTCTGGTCCCCTCATGTTCAGACTGTAACAGAACAGTAAACATTCACCCTCTGTCTGTCTGTGTTCCTCACAGCAGTGTCCTCTCCTGGCCAGCAGGGGGCAGCGTGGTCCTCCTCATGCATGTCTAACACCACAGGTCACATCCTGGAGGGGTTGACCCCACTGGCACACGGCACTCACACAGAACAAACTCAGATATGGGTGAAGCTCAGCAGGAGGGCATTTGACTGCAGATCAAGACGACCCAGGTTCAAATCCCCCTTGTACTTTATTTATAATATAAACGTCGACTATAAATGAATACATTTCCAGTAACCCTGTGAATGTATGGTTGTTATACAGACCTGATGAGCTGAAGTAACAGTAACAGTAGAGTTACAGCAGATTAGTTGACTCACCCTAGCTCTGATCTCCAGCCCCCAGGCATGCTGCAGGGTGAGCACTGTAGCATCTGGAGCGCTCCCTAACACTCTGTCTCTGACTGGGTTGCTGTGCTGCCTGCTGCATCACAGAACAGCCCTGCTCTCTGCCCAAGCACCAGGACTGCGGTCCTTGAAGTACTGACTACACTTTTTATAATTTATATTTTATATTTCCAAAAAAAAATTGTTCACAATTTCGACATTTTGAAAGGTTAAACAAAGTTTCTAAAGGTTGAAAAAGAAAATTGCATTTGTTTTTCTAAAGGTTGAAAGAAATATTTTTGAAAGAAAGTTATACCAAAAAAGTTTCTAAAAGGTTGAAAACATATTTTCAACCTTTAAAACTATTCTGTATTTGGTGGCATGATCAATATTTTTTCTTGTCACAGGAAGTACAGTAACCAATTTGTTGTACTTGGCTACTTCCACTCTCTGAAGATGACATAGGGACTGTGGAGGATCAGCAGAAAGTGAACAGTAAATATAAACAGAATGAAAACTCACAAGGACGTCCGATGAAATATGAACCTTCAGCTGGCCCACTTCAGGCCTGTTCTGTCAGGTTCAGTCAGGGAGGCCTGTTCTGGCAGAGAGGCCAGTTCTGGCAGGGAGGCCTGTTCTGACGGGGAGGCCTGTTCTGACGGGGAGGCCTGTTCTGACGGGGAGGCCTGTTCTGGCAGGGAGGCCTGTTCTGGCAGGGAGGCTTGTTCTGACGGGGAGGCCTGTTCTGGCAGGGAGGCCTGTTCTGGCAGGGAGGCCTGTTCAGTCAGGGAGGCCTGTTCTGGCAGGGAGGCCTGTTCTGGCAGGGAGGCCTGTTCTGGCAGGGAGGCTTGTTCTGACAGGGAGGCTTGTTCTGGCAGAGAGGCCTGTTCTGACAGGGAGGCCTGTTCTGGCAGGGAGGCCTGTTCTGGCAGGGAGGCCTGTTCTGGCAGGGAGGCTTGTTCTGACGGGGAGGCCTGTTCTGGCAGAGAGGCCTGTTTTGGCAGGGAGGCTTGTTCTGACAGGGAGGCCTGTTCTGGCAGAGAGGCCTGTTCTGACAGGGAGGCCTGTTCTGGCAGGGAGGCCTGTTCTGGCAGGGAGGCCTGTTCTGGCAGGGAGGCCTGTTCTGGCAGGGATAGGGTTGGGTATCGTTTGGATTATTACGATTCCGATGCTGAGGGTTAGGTATTTTTGTAATGGAAAATTATTTAAATTTAACAATATATTAACGTTTTAAAGTACTTAAATGTATAATAATTCAACCTAAGTCACCTAACACACAACTACAATAATTTAACAATAAGTAACACCTACACTTATAGGAGGAGGGCTGGAGGGGGCTGGGCTGGAGCAGGACTTGTGTGTGGTGTATAAATAGCCTGCTGTGTTTCGCTGCACAGAAAAGGTCTCCCTGCCACTTTGATTTGTACATGTGCTGATGCCTGTTGTCTCTGCTCTCCTTCCACTCTTCATAGGTTCTACTGGTCAGCTGCCAGAATATATTATAACCTGCTGAATTCATGTAATCACCAGCTGTTATCCCACATTCCTCTGTGTGTGTGTGTGTGTGTGTGTGTGTGTGTGTGTGTGTGTGTGTGTGTGTAGAGGATGCCCTCCTGAGGCAGGATCATGATATCTGGATGCTGGACGGCGAGGACTCCATCTCCCATGAGGCCCTGTCCCGCGCCTCCCGCCCTGACCACCTGGACTTCCTCAGGATCACGCCCCCTGAGGATGACATCATCGGAGACACGCCCTACTACCCCAAACTGGAGGGGACGGTGAGAGCAACATTATCACACCTGCACACCTGTACTCCTGCACACCTGTACTCCTGCACACCTGTACTCCTGCACACCTGTACTCCTGCACACCTATACTCCTGCACACCTGTACACTTGTACACCTGTACAGTACATCTTCCTGGTGTGTGATGGGGACAGTTTCTCACTCCTGCATGCTGGTGCTGTTAGACCAGTGTGGTGCTGTTAGACCAGTGTGGTGCTGTTAGACCAGTGTAGTTCTGTTAGACCAGTGTGGTGCTGTTAGACCAGTGTGGTTCTGTTAGACCAGTGTGGTGCTGTTAGACCAGTGTGGTTCTGTTAGACCAGTGTGGTGCTGTGGTTCTGTGGTGTTTTTCCATCACACAGAGGCTCTGTCCTCCTGGGATAGTCTCTGGAACACACTGGAATGTCATGAATGTCCCTGGGTTAGGGTTAGGGTTAGGGTTGATGTGTGTGAACTATCCCCACTCTTACATAATGACCCAGGGAACCTCATGTTTCAGGGCCAGAAACAGCATCTGAGGATTTGTTTTAATCCCTACACGACCAATAATGGAATCATGCGTACCGAACAAATAAGACAAATGATGATGTTGCATACTATTGTGATAAAGATTCTATCAGCCTATGATTGACAATGAATAATATCAGAATGAAATGAGATTACATTAGATAGAAAATGACATATTTGTGAGGACATTGAGATGTTGTGTTTTTCTGTCTCCAGCCTGCTGAATGCTCTGTGGGTTAGGAGGAATGTGGTCAGTCCGTGACATCAGGCTGCTAAGGTCACATGACCGTGACAGACCTTGAATCACTCCCACAACCTGACTGATCAACTAGTATTTGCTTCAGAAGGCAAATATGTGCTCTTTTTAAATCTTAAATTAGAACGAAGACTGAGTGATACTCTTCTGTGTGATCAGAATAGAATAGATCAACCTTCCACACTTTCAAGATGAGTTCATCAAAACTAAGTTTCTGTTTAAGTTCTGCATGTTCCAGTGGCCTGGTCTGTGTGTGTTTGAGTGAAGCTTCATTGCTGATGACACATGAAGTGGAAGCTTGTTCCTGGCTAAGGGTCAGGCTGGCTAATCACCACAGCATTAGCCTCATGGGGCTGGGGCTGAGGCTGAGGCTGGGTTAGCCTAACTGGGTCTGGGGTTGGACCTTTCTAGCATTCCACCTGACCACAGAGGGATTAGCTGTGCTTAGCTCTGCTAGCTCTTCTTAGCTCTGCTAGTTTGCGTGCGCACATGCTTGTTTTAGAGGCAGAGAGAATGAGAAAGAGAAGGGGAGAGAGAGAGAGGTAGTGTTTGTGTTACCGGGAGGCAGAGAGAGGGAGAGAGGTAGTGTTTGTGTTACCTGGAGCGACAAACTTGCGGAAGTGAGCGTTTGTAACCAGACACCTGCTCTGCCTGCGTGGTTCCTCCCCGGCAGGGCGGGACCAGACCGGCTAGACCAGTAGGCCACGCAACGTCAAGGACCTTTCCCACTCTCTCTCTCTCTCTCTCTCTCTCTCTCTCTCTCTCTCTCTCTCTCTCTCTCTCTCTCTCAAACACACACACACACACTCACACACTCACACTCACAGACATACACTCCCTGAACTCTCTGTGGGGTGGGACACACACACTCTGAGGGAGGGAGAGCAAGAGAGGGAAGAGGAGAGTTTACAGAACTGACTCAGAACTGACACAGACGTGCTGGTACAGAGAAAACTTCACATGGAACTTTCCGGCACTTTCTCAATCCATGTTTTTCATACTTGCTCGGATTCGTTTGAGAAAAGGCTCGGTATTTCTTGTCTCATTTCCCAGAAGGATTATGCCAGGACATGCCTTTAGCAGCTGAACAGATTGGCTTGTACCAGAACGTTTTTGGAATTTCTCCTTGCTCTCTGGCATAATGGCACTCTAGTAAACTGTGATATCTAGACGACTACGTCTGTGTGTTTAGAGAAAGTGTTTGTATGTGCAGCGCTGTGTGTTTATAGTCTGACAGGGTTAGAGAGCAGCAGGGGTGCTAGCTGACCTGACTGAGGGACTTGGGTATTTGCCACAACAAAGGTCTTTTGTTCCTGTAAACAGTGTAAGTGGGCCAGGACCCGCGTGGAGAGCTGGAGGTGGGGGAGATGAGCCTTTTGTGACACTCTGAATGGAAGCACTGTGCTGGACTAGTTCGCTACCTGGCTTCCTGCTTGGCTCAGAGTCAATTGGCTTTCTGCAAACGCTACCTCAGTGACTGTGTGGAAATGGACAGTGTCAGTAACGGCAGCTGTGATGGACAGGGGAAAGCCCCTCCTAGTTCCTTCCTCAACATGTTCTCCACCATCTTCACACGCGAGCGGACTGACTCAGCCAGGCAGGCTGGGGCGGAGACAGCCGTCCTGACGTCGTTCAAGATCCTGTCTGATGACGAGAGCTGTGCCAGTGAGGGTGATCAAAGTGCCCAGAATCTTATCAGTGGGGACGGGCCCCCCGCTGACGGGCCCCCCGCTGACGGGCCCCCCGCTGACGGGCCCCCCGCTGACGGGCCCCCCGCTGACGGGCCCCCCGCTGACGGGCCCCCCGCTGACGGGCTCCCCGCTGACGGGGCCCCCGCTGACGGGGCCCCCGCTGGGACAAAGGTGAGGAGCGGGCCTCCCTCCCCCGCGGCCCCTCCCCCTGACGCTGAGCAGACTGTTGAATCCTGGGAGATTGAGTCCTGTAAGGAGAATGAGGCGAACGTGGAGAGCACGGCCGATCCAGACCTGGTCCAGGTCACCATGGTCGAGACCTACAGTGATGAAGAGTCCGGAGATGATGAGGCGTTTAGCAGCCTCGGCCAATCATATGAGCTCGCCATCCCTGGGCCGCACCACCCGAGCGAGGAGGACAAGAGCGTATTGGACGACGGTAATGCGGGTCAGCTGTTGTGTCGTCCTGCAGAGAGAGATGCCACTGAGTCAGAGCAGCGCCTGGCTGCCAGGAGAGCACACAGCCTTGTGGAGAGGTCCCTCAAAGACACCTCTGTTCTCTTCACTGCCAGGTTCACACAGCTGGGTCCCTCTGAGACAGATCCTGCTCTGCTCTCCTCCGCCAGCGCGCAGACGGCTCCTGAAGAAGCCCCCGCCACTGTCCCGTCCTCTGGCCCGGCGCAGGCAGAGCCAGGGGCCATGGGCTCGGAGGGGTCCACCCCCAAGCCGGCCATCAGCCTCCCGGGTCTGGATACAGGAGCAGGCCTGGACAACTGCTCCTCTCCACCCTCGTCTCTCAAGTCTCTGAGCTCTGAAGCACTGGCCTGCCAGGCTGGAGCTGAACATCCTGCCTCTCCACCAGGGCAGGACGGGGGCCCAGGCGGAGAGCATGGGGAGAAGCCCCGGTCCTGCAAGAGGACAGAGAGGACATGCAGCCTGGACTCTCCCACCAACGGCTCCAGGCCCAGGCCAGCCTCCTCCAGCCAGCACTCCCTGACAAAAGGCCTTTCAGAGAGCATGTCGCGTGTCCCTGGTGAGTCCTCAACTGACAGCCAGCCAAGTGACGTTCCAGGTCCCACCCCTCCCAGGGACGAGGGCAGCATGTCGGCCGGCAGGAGATCAGACGCAGGGCCCTCCTGCCCCACACCCTCACCCTCCACCACCACATCTCCCTCGAGAGGATCGGCCCTGGCCCCGGCCACCACCTTCCAGCTGCCTGCTCTCTTCAGCGGGCTGCGCGTGCTGAAGAAGGGGGCGTTTGGGGAGGAGAGGGAGACGCTGGCAGAGATCCAGCCGAGGGACTGTGACCTGGCCCTGCTGAGCCTGAAGAAGACTGTCAACAAGGCCAGGATCCTCCCAGAGCAGATCAGCACCTCCCCGGCCCGGAGGCGCTCCGAGCCCAAGCCTGTGGCGAGCAAGCTGCTGAACCAGCTGCTCAGCCTGGATGAGCCCCAGCCGGAGGACAGGCAGGAGACTCCTCCACAGACACCCAGGGAAGGGGAGCTCCCACACCCTGGCACCCCTCCGGCAGGGGGCCGGACAACCTCGGAAGCTGCTCTCAACACCTTCAAGAGCCTCTTCAGCTCCAAGGCTGCCCAGAAGGAGCCTGAGGACCTGGAGACTCTGAAGAGGAAGATCAGGGCAGAGAAGGAGCTGCTGAAGTCCATCTTTGAGAGAACCTCCAGGTGTTCCGTTACCGAACCCAGAAGTCCTGGCGAGGCTCACGTATGTTCTCACAGCCGTGGCTCCCTGAAACATGTTCAACAGTAGCACCATGTTCCACCCTCCTTCTTCCTCTCTTTTGACATGTTTGTCTGCAGTGCTGGTTTACCTTAACTTCTTAATTATATTCTTCTGTCATTTTTATATACAATACAAAGTGTGTTTGGCTACGGGCTGAGTGTTGGATTTGTGAATACAAACACAGACACTGAAACATGAAGCTCTTTCCACGGTTCTATGTTCACAGCTGACTTAAGAGAACCTTCTAGTCCTCATCACGTACCAGCTTCATGTTCCATCCTGTATTGTGTCTCTCCTGCCCCCCCAGTAGAGACTGTGTTAACCTGTCTCTCTCTCCTGCCCCCTTAGTCGGAGATCACCTCCCCCACAGACAGTGAGGACCGCACCCCTGGACGCCTGCAGGCGGTGTGGCCCCCGCCCAAGCCCAAGGAGGAGGATGAGAAGGTGGGCCTCCGCTACACCGAGGCAGGTAAGGCCCTGCTAGACGCCCCGCTGCAGTCTGGTTCAGACGGACGCCACAGGACTAACTAGAGGAGGTGACGGTGCATTTTGGCTCATACGGGAGCCGTGTTTCTGTTCCATCTGAAATTTCTTGGTGCAGTAGCTGCCTCATTTGAGTGATTTAAGACCCAAATGCCTCACCAGAAATAACCTCAATGCCTCCACACTCACTTATCCAGATGTTCTCCTCCCAAAACACGCAAATCTACCCTCCTGATGTAATAGAGGTGACACAGAGTCTGTGTCTGACAGCAAGTGTTGCATCAGCCCGTGGTTGGCCGAGGCCAGCACCAGGGTGACAGATCCCTTAAATCCAGTTCAAGCAGGAACATGGTGCAACACAGTCACGGTTTGGGTTTGTTTGTTTTGTGGCATCTCAGAATAGTGGGCAGCTTAGGAAGGTAAAGGCACCCGTGACTCTGAGGGATAGATTTTGTTGTTGTCATGTTCTACACTGACTTCAGTCTCTGTATGTCTCTCCTGCCCTCTCTCTCTCCCTCTCCCTCTCCCTCTCTCTCTCTCTCTCTCTCTCTCTCTCTCTCTCTCTCTCTCTCTCTCTCTCTCTCTCTCTCTCTCTCTCTCTGTCTCTCATTCTCTCTCTCTCTCTCTCTCTCTCTCTCTCTCTCTCTCTCTCTCTCTCTCTCTCTCTCTCTCTCTCTCTCTCTCTCTCTCTCTCTCTCTCTCTCTCTCTCTCTCTCTCTCTCTCTCTCCTTCAAGATTTACACAAACAGGCCACAAGCACACACACCTCTAAATGATCTTGATCCAATTACATGGAAAAAGTTCATTCCTTTTAAAGTGTTGGTGCTGGCTGTTCTGCAGTGCTAGACAGAGTGCTGTGTGGGGCTGGGGTAACCACCTCTTGGTTAATCTCTCCTGGCATTTAGAAACCAGTGCAAAGGTTTCATCAGATAGATAAACCGTCAAGCCTTGACGCAATAGAACTGTTGTATAGTCTTGGAGAGAAGAACTCATCTGTCATAGTAAACCACCAAACAATCATTATAACCCACAAGCTACATGTTTAATCCCAACGTTGCCTTATAGAATTCGATAGAACTATTAGATGATGAATAGAGCCGGAGCACTCCTGCCCGTCTCAGAATCACCACGGTAACAGCATTTACAACCGGTCTGTGCAGTCGCAAATGACTTGTTAAACGTTTAGAAACTGATCCACCCTCAGGAGCTTTTATCTCCTGTCCTTCATTGTTAAAGCGAGACATGAAAACAAAAGCGAGTCTCTTTGGTCTGTTGTGAGGGATGCAGAGAGAGAGACGCTGTAAGACTTCCCTGCCTCCACACTTCCCTGCCTCCACACTTCCCTGCCTCCACACTTCAACTCTGTGGTTGTCACATCTATCATCTAATGTCACATTTAGAAGAATCCTTTATTCATCTCTCACACAATGTGAACACACACACACATGCAGGGAGTAGAGCAACACACACACACACATGCAGGGAGTAGAGCAACACACACACACACATGCAGGGAGTAGAGCAACACACACACACACACATGCAGGGAGTAGAGCAACACACACACACATGCAGGGAGTAGAGCAACACACACACACACATGCAGGGAGTAGAGCAACACACACACACATGCAGGGAGTAGAGCAACACACACACACATGCAGGGAGTAGAGCAACACACACACACACATGCAGGGAGTAGAGCAACACACACACACATGCAGGGAGTAGAGCAACACACACACATGCAGGGAGTAGAGCAACACACACACACACATGCAGGGAGTAGAGCAACACACACACACACATGCAGAGAGTAGAGCAACACACACACACACACATGCAGGGAGTAGAGCAACACACACACACACATGCAGGGAGTAGAGCAACACACACACACACATGCAGGGAGTAGAGCAACACACACACACACATGCCATGGCATCAGTCTGTGCCTCAGCCCCATCCTGCTGTCTTCCTCTCAAGAGCAGTGGGCCAGCGCCCAGGGGCCAAGTCCACGTGCTCAACCCAGGATAGATAGCTGTGATAGTGCTGTGTGTGATAGGGCTGGGTGTGTGTGTGTGTGTGATATGGCTGTGTGTGTGTGTGATAGGGCTGTGTGTGTGTGTGATAGGGCTGTGTGTGTGATAGGGCTGTGTGTGTGTGATAGGGCTGTGTGTGTGATAGGGCTGTGTGTGTGTGATAGGGCTGTGTGTGTGATAGGGCTGTGTGTGTGTGATAGGGCTGTGTGTGTGTTATTCAGTGTGGTGTCCTCTGTGTTTCCCCAGAGCACCAGGCTGCCCTCCTACAGCTGAAGAGAGAATGCAAGGAAGAGGTGGAGACACTACATGTAAGTAAACTACCCTCAGTCTGGCCCTCAGTAAGGCCCTCAGTCCGGC
Organism: Osmerus eperlanus; assembly: GCF_963692335.1. Taxonomy (NCBI): domain Eukaryota; kingdom Metazoa; phylum Chordata; class Actinopteri; order Osmeriformes; family Osmeridae; genus Osmerus; species Osmerus eperlanus. Next base: position 18,459,450 of record NC_085026.1, on the reverse strand, counting down.
CCTCAGTCCGGCCCTCAGTCCGGCCCTCAGCAAGGCCCTCAGTCTGGCCCTGAGTAAGGCCCTCATTCTGGCCCTCATTCTGGCCCTCATTCTGGCCCTCATTCTGGCCCTCATTCTGGCCCTCAGTCTGGCCCTCAGTCTGGCCCTCAGTCTGGACCTCAGTAAGGCCCTCAGTAAGGCCCTCAGTAAGGCCCTCAGTAAGGCCCTCAGTAAGGCCTGTACTGATGTTTTCCTTATAAGATAAGATATACCTTTATTCGTCCCACAATGGGGAAATTCGTGCATTACAGCAGCAAAGTGGACAGAAGAGTATATATAGAAATGTATAAAGTTAGTACAAGATATAATACAAATATAACACTAGTTGCATATGGAGACTAAATATAAATAAATAAATAATATTGCACAGTAAGTTATTGCACTTTAAGTGTGTCCATGAATTATTTAGAGTGGTTGAGTCCTGTGTGTGTTTGTGTGTGTTCTATTTAGAGCAGTACTGGGTGTATAGTCTCACAGCAGCAGGAAGGTAGAGCAGTACTGGGTGTATAGTCTCATAGCAGCAGGAAGGTAGAGCAGTGCTGGGTGTATAGTCTCACAGCAGCAGGAAGGTAGAGCAGTACTGGGTGTATAGTCTCATAGCAGCAGGAAGGTAGAGCAGTGCTGGGTGTATAGTCTCACAGCAGCAGGAAGGTAGAGCAGTACTGGGTGTATAGTCTCATAGCAGCAGGAAGGTAGAGCAGTGCTGGGTGTATAGTCTCACAGCTGCAGGAAGGTAGAGCAGTACTGGGTGTATAGTCTCACAGCAGCAGGAAGTTAGAGCAGTACTGGGTGTATAGTCTCACAGCAGCAGGAAGGACTGCGGTACTGCTCCTTCTGCTGTGTTATTAATGGAACAACTGCAATTCTTCTCCTGAAACACTAGATGGCACCAATCAAACACAGATGTGTTCTGCCGTAGTGGTCTGGCCAGATGGATGACCATGTCCAGGAGTTGAGGTACCCTGGACAGTCACACCATGAGAACATTATCACAGTCTACTGCACCATGTCAGAACCAATGTCAGATGAGAGGAATGAGAAAGGTTTGAAGAACAGCCGGTTTATCTCCTCAGGATGGTTGAGGGGACAGGGACTCAGCATGTGTGTTGCTGAAGGGGGGAGGAGGGAGGCAGGAAGCACGAGCAGGTCTGGATGCTCTGATCAGACTCACCTCCTTACAGGCAGGATGAAAAAGAAAACCTCCTTTCCAGAGATGTGAAAAACTCGTTTTTAAACAACGTTTGAAAGATGAGTTTGATGTGTTTCTCTGATGCAATGTTTGTCCAGCTGTCCCCTCACTGCCAAGGAGCTGCAATTCAACACTGAATTTTAAATAGTTTTTCACAGATCACCATGAAATAATCCTATTATGTTTATGTGTTCTCTCTGTTTCCGAGAAAAGCCGGAACATAAGAGTGAGTAAGCTAAACACCGTGCCAGGGCGATAGAACAGCCTTCTGGAAGAGTAATTGCTTTCTGATTTGAGCAATTGTCTTTGGGAAACGGTTGTAGTAAGTGGCCATTTAAGATCTGATGAGTCAGCAGTCTGTTATTTAACAGTCTTTTATTTGTCGCTGGTCCTGATCTTGGGGCTTGTTTTCAACACCCAGAAACATGCTGTGGAAGGGCATGTTTCACCCTCCAGAAGGGAGAACGTGCCTAGTCCTGCTTCCTAGCTGACCACACTGTAACACATAACATGTGTTTGATGAATTGCAAAACAGTTTCACTTTCCTTTTTCTTTTTTTTTTTGGCTTCATATCCACTGTGTTTGACCCTGATCCTCCATGTTATTCTGGTTTAAATCTGCCGTCCACGCTTTGTCTGTGAAAGGCTTGTGAGGAAACCACCTGGTGTATTGAAAGAGCCCTTTTGACAGAAATCAATGTGTATTCAGTTCACAAGACCCATGTGTGCATGTCTCTTGTCATCATCCTGATCATCACCCTATCATCCTCCACGTCCCTCCGTGTCCCCTGCAGGCGGAGTTTGGGCTGAAGATCTTCGAGGTGCGCGGGGAGCATGCTGTGGCGGTGACACGGCTGGAGGGCGTGGTGGCCCAGCTGCGGAGAGACCAGGCGTGCGGAGGGCAGGAGCGCGGTGAGCCCTGCGAGGCCAGCGTCTCCACAGAAGAAGACCTCCCGCCCAGAACCTTCCGGAACGTGTGCGTCCAGACAGACAGACAGAGCTTCCTCAGGTCCCCTGAGGGAGAGGCAGCTGGCCGGAGCCCAGGGCAGAACAGCCTGCCCAACAAACTCAACCTGGACTCCATCAGCCACAGTCTCGGGGGCAAGGTGGAGCAGTCCTCGGGTCCCTCTATACCACCCCCCCCACCCCCACCCCCACCCCCACCCCCCCCCTCCCATCCCCGGCCAGTCCGGTGCCCCGCCCCCCCCACCTCCTCCATGTCCTGGCAACATGGCACCCCCTCCCCCGCCCCCTCCTCCTGGGTGTGGCCCCCCGCCCCCTCCTCCCCCCCCCGGGTGTGGCCCTTCTCCACCCCCGCCCCCCCCAGGCTGTGGCCCCCCACCCCCGCCCCCTCCGGCAGGGTTTGGGTTTGGCTCGCAGGTGGAGAAGGCACCGCGGAAACCGACCAAGGAGCCGGCGTTGCCCATGAAGCCTCTTTACTGGACCAGGATCCAAATCCAGGACAGCAAGTAGGTTCCTTCACTGATATCTACCTCACTATCATATCTACCTCACTGTGATACCTACCTCACTATCATATCTACCTCACTGTGATACCTACCTCACTATCATATCTACCTCACTGTGATACCTACCTCACTATCATATCTACCTCACTGTGATACCTACCTCACTATCATATCTACCTCACTGTGATACCTACCTCACTGTCATATTTACCTCACTGTCATATCTACCTCACTGTCATATTTACCTCACTGTGATATCTACCTCACTGTGATACCTACCTCACTATCATATCTACCTCACTGTGATACATACCTCACTATCATATCTACCTCACTGTGATACATACCTCACTGTGATACCTACCTCACTGTCATATTTACCTCACTATCATATCTACCTCACTGTGATACCTACCTCACTGTCATATTTACCTCACTGTGATATCTACCTCACTGTGATATCTACCTCACTATCATATCTACCTCACTGTGATACCTACCTCACTGTCATATTTACCTCACTGTGATATCTACCTCACTGTGATATCTACCTCACTATCATATCTACCTCACTGTGATATCTACCTCACTGTGATATCTACCTCACTATCATATCTACCTCACTGTGATACCTACCTCACTGTCATATTTACCTCACTGTCATATCTACCTCACTGTGATACATACCTCACTATCATATCTACCTCACTGTGATATCTACCTCACTGTGATATCTACCTCACTATCATATCTACCTCACTGTGATACCTACCTCACTGTCATATTTACCTCACTGTCATATCTACCTCACTGTGATATCTACCTCACTGTGATATCTACCTCACTGTGATATCTACCTCACTGTGATATCTACCTCACTGCCATATCTACCTCACTGTCATATCTACCTCACTGTCATATCTACCTCACTGTCATATCTACCTCACTGTCATACCTACCTCACTGTGATACCTACCTCACTGTGATACCTACCTCACTGTCATATCTACCTCACTGTCATATCTACCTCACTGTCATACCTACCTCACTGTGATACCTACCTCACTGTGATACCTACCTCACTGTGATACCTACCTCACTGTCATATCTACCTCACTGTCATATCTACCTCACTGTCATACCTACCTCACTGTGATACCTACCTCACTGTCATACCTACCTCACTGTGATACCTACCTCACTGTGATACCTACCTCACTGTGATATCTACCTCACTCATGTTCCCTCTCACACATGTTGGTTTTGCCATGATTATGGCCTAACTCTTGCCATGGCTGATGTTCTTATTAGCTGTCTTCATTAGGAGCCGTGTGTTAACTGTACTCGTTGGGTTAACTGTACTCGCTGGGTTAACTGCACTCGCTGGGTTAACTGCACTCGCTGGGTTAACTGTACTTGCTGGGTTAGATGTACTCGCTGGGTGCCTGTCCCCCAGACATGGCTTCTGCTGCTGCTCTGTGGACTCCTCCTCCAGCCTGGGCCGGCTCCTGGGCTGGCTCCTCCTCCAGCCTGGGCCGGCTCCTCCAGCCTGGGCCGGCTCCTCCTCCAGCCTGGGCCGGCTCCTCCTCCAGCCTGGGCCGGCTCCTGGGCCGGCTGGGCTTGTACACACGCTGATGGAGCGGGTTACTCAGCTCATTTGAAGTGGCTGTGGTCTTTGCCGTGTTCCAGTCCCCTGACTTTATGGCCTTGTATTTCTACGGTTGGATGCACGGGAAAGTCAGGCTGCAGTTCACACTCACTCACACACACTCTCTCTCAGAAATGGACGCAGGCATGCACACACACACTTCAAGCCAACTGTGAAGGGCTGACTGGGCCACAGTGATTTTGTGTGTAAAATTCAGTCCAGACAGGCAAGTCAACGAGCGATAAATAGTTTGGAGTTTTAACTGTGATGTGTGTCAACGCAGAGAGCGTCCTGGCTTCCAGTTCTGTGAGGAAACACTGTGGGCTTTGAAACGAAGCCAGGAGTGCAATTACACGTCAAAACAATTGATGGTGTGTATAGATGCTGTTTTTGTTAAAGCTATGACAGGTAGTAAACAGTATAATAAACATTAATCATTATTGCAGCACAGTCAGGGAAATTTGAAACACTGTTTCAAATTTGAGGTGAGGAGAGGAACACAGCAGGCTCACCCTGTCAGAGCTGAGGAGAGGAACACAGCAGGCTCACCCTGTCAAAGCTGAGGAGAGGAGCACAGCCCCTGTGGGAGCTGGCCCTGTGGCACAGACATACTAACAGTCAGAAACAACTGGGCTCACTTGACCCTAATGGAGTTACTGGCAGCAGCAGGCTGTCTGTGGCTGGTTACCAGCCTCGCAGCAGCAGGCTGTCTGTCTGCAGGGAACCTTAATAAGTCTAACCTAGTGACTTCAGACATACTAATGTGACAGAAATGTGTGGAAGGAATATATTTGTTTATAAGGGAGTCACATTGTGCCAACATGTCTGTGTCTGTAGTTCAGAGTGGATCCACATGTCTCTAATGTGTCCTGTGGGGTTGCCACGGTGCCGTCCAGCTCTGGGCCCTGCCTCCTCCAGGCTCTGCTGGGGTCAGGCTCCACGTCTGTCTGGCCAGGCGGGTGTTTCTCCCGGAGGAAGCGAGAGGGTGGGCTGGACTCTGTTCCTCCTGTCTGGAGACGTACTGTCCTGTTCCTCACCTACCTGCCCTTCTCTCCATCCTCCTCCCCCTCCTACACCTCCTCCTCCTTCCCTCCCCTCCTCCCCCTCCTACACCTCCTCCTCCCTTCTCCTCCTCCCTTCTCCTCCTCCCTTTGCTCCCCATCACTCTCTGTTTGTTGGTTCATGTAACTCAGCAACTATAAAAACAATATTCCTGGTGTCTCTTCACCTTGTTGGGTAAAATGCTCCTCTAGCACAGACATGGACCCCACCCTCATAGTGTGGGTTAGTGGTATTTCCAGGATTTATTTCAGTCATAGCTTACAGACACATTCTTTGCTCTTTCACACTGAAGCCATGATGATGAGACTAAATATAACAGTTCAAAATAAACATTAAATAAACCACGACACAAACCATGATGTTTATCTGTTGGCAGGGGAGAATCTTTCCACCAAAGCACACCGGCTTCCTTCATTTCCAAGAAGTCATCTCTCAATTCATCTCTGACTCAGTTTTATGACCATTGTTACTGGGGTATATTTCCTTCTAGCTCCCTCCAAGAGTAAAGCTGCTGTTCTGTCCTTGTCCTAACCCTCAGAGTAAAGCTGCTGTTCTGTCCTTGTCCTAACCCTCAGAGTAAAGCTGCTGTTCTGTCCTTGTCCTAACCCTAACCCTCAGAGTAAAGCTGCTGTTCTGTCCTTGTCCTAACCCTAACCCTCAGAGTAAAGCTGCTGTTCTGTCTTTGCAGTAACAACACGCTGTGGGGTTCTCTGAAGGAGCCAGACATTGTGAACACGGAGCAGTTTGAGGAGCTGTTCTCCAAAGCCACGCAGCAACCAAAGAAGAAGCCTCTCTCCGACACCTTCCAGAAGAAGACCAAAGCTAAGAAGGTGGTGTAACATCCCCCCCACACACACCCCCCCACACCCACCCCCCCCCCACACACACACCCCCCCACACACACACACCCACACACACACACCCCCCCACACACACCCCCCCACACACACCCCCCCACACACACACCCCCACACCCACCCCCCCACACACACACACCCACACACACCCCCCCACACCCACCCACCCCCCCACACACACCCACCCACACACACCCACCCACACACACCCCCCCACACACACACCCCCACACACACCCCCCCACACACACCCCCCCACACACACCCCCCACACTCACCCCCCCACACACACACCCCCACACACACACCCCCACACTCACCCCCCCACACACACACCCCCACACACACACCCCCACACACACCCCCCACACACACACCCCCACACACACCCCCCCACACACACACCCCCACACACACCCCCCCACACACACACCCCCACACACACACATCCACACACACACCCACACACACACACCCACCCCCCCACACACACACACCCACACACACCCACACCATGTCCTGAACCCTACTCAGTGAAAGAGGCTCTCTCTTGTCAAAGTCTCTCTAAATAATGTCCCGCTGTCTTCCCAGTCCAGTCCAGTGCTGCAGGGTTTATAGCTGAGTGCTTCCCAGTCCAGTCCAGTGCTGCAGGGTTGATAGCTGAGTGCTTCCCAGTCCAGTCCAGTGCTGCAGGGTTGATAGCTGAGTGCTTCCCAGTCCAGTCCAGTGCTGCAGGGTTGATAGCTGAGTGCTTCCCAGTCCAGTCCAGTGCTGCAGGGTTGATAGCTGAGTGCTTCCATGTTTCCAGCTGGGATCTGCCGTCCTGTCAGACTGGCTCCGGACGCTCATGCAGTCACAAGCTCAGAACAGCAACTCAGCCCTTCTGGAGCTTCAGCCTCTGCAGTATCAGCAACAACCCCCCAAACCCCCCGCCCGCCTCACCCCCAAACCACCACCCCCCAGCCGCCTACCAGCCCACACACCCCCACGGTCCTGAGATTGGCGTCCAAGCAGCAAAAAATCGGCCACAAGCCCAGACTGTCCCTCTCTCAATCCATATACCCTGATCAATCAGTTAGGGCTCCAGTCCACTTCTGTGTGTGTGTGTGTGTGTGTATGTATGTGTCTGTCTGTCTGTGTGTGTCTGTGTGTGTGTATGTGTGCTTCACTGTGTCTCTCCATCCAGTTGGGCTCAAACTGGCCCAACATTTGATCCAGGTCAGATAGCCACAGATCCAGGTCAGATAGCCACAGACCTCAGAGCTGCCGTCTGGCTCCGGCATGGCTAGTCTCTGTGTCCCCAGCAGCCAACACAGAAACCCAGCACACCATCCCCAAACACTGAACTAACCTCCTCCCTTCTCTCCATCAGTATCCTGCTCTTCTCCAGTACCTTGTCTCTTTCACCACGAGGAGCAGCCAGGCTATCTGCAAACAGCTTTCTTCTGAAACATACTGCCTGCAGGCCTCATGTCAGTGACTGTCTGAACTGTGTGTGATGACAGGACAGTTCTGATGCACCCTGTATAAAGTGTTGCCAGACCAAATCCACCCTCATAGCTACAGGCTGCTGTAACGATGGTAGGCAGCTGTAGAGCAGGGAAGGTCTGTGTGTGTGATGGATGCGAGGCCTCAACACAGCTCTACAGCCAGGTCCCTAACCCTGGGTGACAGGCTGGTGGGGTGGGGAGGGATGGGGTGGGGGGAGGGTGTGTTGGTGTGATGGAGGGTGGTGAGGAAAGCGAGGGACTGGAGGGAGGGAGGGTGGGGTCGGGGGGGGGGGGGTCCGGGTGTGGGCGTCTGATGGAGGGTGGCGAGGAGAGGGGGGGGTCTGGAGGGAGGGCACCTACATGGAGGCCTAATGTGTATCAGGTGTCTGGTCTGTGATATGAAGCCCCCATGTTAACTCCTCAGGCCTCCTCTCATCAGCATATGAAAGCGGAGGGCTGAGGGGGCGCTGGCCTCTCGGTGTGATTGCAGGCATGTGTCTCCTGGCAGGCTCTGCAGGGAGGGACCCTCCACACACACACACACACACACCCTTACCCTCCACACACACACACACACACACACACACACCCTTACCCTCCACACACACACACACACACACCCTTACCCTCCACACACACACACACACACCCTTACCCTCCACACACACACACACACCCTTACCCTCCACACACACACACACACACACACACACACACACACACCCTTACCCTCCACACACACCCTTACATTCCACACACACACCCTTACCCTCCACACACACACACACACACACACACCCTTACCCTCCACACACACCCTTACCCTCCACACACACACACACACCCTTACCCTCCACACACACACACACCCTTACCCTCCACACACACACACACACACCCTTACCCTCCACACACACACACACACACCCTTACCCTCCAAACACACACACACACCCTTACCCTCCACACACACACACACACACACACCCTTACCCTCCACACACACACACACACACACACACCCTTACCCTCCACACACACACACACACACACCCTTACCCTCCACACACACACACACACACACACACCCTTACCCTCCACACACACACACACACACACACACACACACACACACCCTTACCCTCCACACACACACACACACACACCCTTACCCTCCACACACACCCTTACATTCCACACACACACACACCCTTACCCCCTACACGCACACACACACACACCTTCCACACACACACCCTTACCCTCCACACACACACACATCCTCCCTTACCCAGCTCACACACCATGTGTCTGGTGTGGAGTCAGAGCCCCTCGTGTGGGAGATGAGTGATGAGCCATCACACAGGGGTTAGTGAAGCATGTGTCTGGTGTGGACTCAGACTGAGGAGAGTGGGTGTAAGATTAACAGGGAGAGGGAGAGAGGGACAGAGGGAGAGAGGGACAGAGGGACAGAGGGACAGAGGGAGAGAGGGAGAGAGGGACAGAGGGAGAGAGGGACAGAGGGACAGAGGGAGAGAGGGACAGAGGGACAGAGGGAGAGAGGGACAGAGGGAGAGAGGGAGAGAGAAGCGAGGCTGGGATGTGCTCCAACCAGAGAGTGAGGAGATGTCTTGATCCCTGTGTTATTGTAAGGTGGCCCTGGGTGAACTGCCTGGTGACAGGGTTTGGCTTCAGTCACCCAGCAGGGAGCTGCAAGCTGGCTGGGGCTGTGCACACTGTCAACTGCACTGCTCTGCTGCTCTGCTGCTCTATGCTCAACACCAGCCACCTGCTAGTCCTCACACTGCTCTCTCTCTCTCTATCCCCCTCTCTTCCACTCTCTCTGACTCTCTGTCCCTCTTTGACTCTCTGTCCCTCTCTCTTTTATCTGTCTCTGCTTTCCTCATCTCATACTTGTGTCACCATGGCATCGGTGTCTGTGCTAACCCCTAGATACGAGGTTGTTCAGCTAGTGTCCAGCGGAGGGTGCTGTTCTCCTCGGACTCCCAGCAGTAGTCTGTCTGGCCCTCAGCATCAGCATCTGAGAGTCTCTCTTCTCACTCGCCTGCGCCTCGCAGACCCAAACATCCAGTTGTCTCTCCTCATTAAGTTAACTGGCCAGGCTAATCACTAGTCCTGGAGCCACAGTGGAGTGTGGCGGCTTCCTGGGAGGGTTTTAGTGCTGGCTGTCCAGAGCAGTTCATTAAAGGTGTTGGGAAAGCCTCTCCCTCCCTCCTCCCCCTCCTCCTCCTCCCTCTTCCTCCTCCTCCTCCCCCCTCCTCCTCCTCCCCCCCCCCCCCCTCCTCCCAGGCTGGGAGATCCCCAGTGATCCAGAGACTGACTGAGCGTGCACCACAGCACTCTGTAACGCAATACCCACTTCTAAGGCTTCCAGCCTGGTTCCCAGTGGCGGCCCAGGATCAGGACCCTGCTGGAACAGGCTACCTAATGAAGACGGCCGAGACATTAAGTTTTAGAGCCAAAACTCTCTCTGGCTTTATGGCTAATTCAGTCATAAGTAATTGTGACCATGTGTAGGCACAAATAAAAATCCTGTGAATTTATAGTTTGTTATAAAAGAAAGGCCCTGCTCTCGACTGCTCGTCCAGACCAGAAGAGATGCCCTTTTATGGCTTAACATTTTTTGGGGACTATTTTAATTTTTTTCTGAGAGGGTAACCCTGTGTACTCTGCTCTCTGATGGTAATGTTTTATTGAGTGTTTGTGGCCTGGATGGGCTGCAGCCCATCATGATCCATGTCATGAACCCACATGACTCAGTGTTCAGGATGATCCCTGTCATGAACCCAAATGACTCAGTGTTCAGGATGATCCATGTCATGAACCCACATGACTCAATGTTCAGGATGATCCTGTTATGAACCCACATGACTCAGTGTTCAGGATGATCCCTGTCATGAACCCAAATGACTCAGTGTTCAGGATGATCCATGTCATGAACCCACATGACTCAATGTTCAGGATGATCCTGTTATGAACCCACATGACTCAGCGTTCAGGATGATCCTCTCATGAACCCACATGACTCAGTGTTCAGGATGATCCCTGCCTTGAACCCACATGAATCAGCGTTCAGGATGATCCTGTCATGAACCCACATGACTCAGTGTTCAGGATGATCCCTGCCTTGAACCCACATGAATCAGTGTTCAGGATGATCCTGTCATGAACCCACATGACTCAGTGTTCAGGATGATCCCTGTCATGAACCCACATGACTCAGTGTTCAGGATGATCCCTGTCATGAACCCACATGACTCAGTGTTCAGGATGATCCCTGTCATGAACCCACATGACTCAGTGTTCAGGATGAACCTGTCATGAACCCACATGACTCAGTGTTCAGGATGATCCTGTCATGAACCAACATGACTCAGTGTTCAGGATAATCCCTGTCATGAACCCACATGACTCAGTGTTAGGATGAACCCAGAACCCTCATAGACGTGTTATGATGACTCAGACTGTTCTGTCTTCTCCAGCATCCAGACATGCAGACGGAGGTAACGTGGTCTAATGTGTGTGTGTGCGTACGTGCGTGTGTGTGTGTGTAGATTATCAAGCTGTTGGACGGGAAGCGATCTCAAGCCGTGGGCATCCTGATCTCCAGCCTGCACCTGGAGATGAAGGACATCCAGCAAGGTGACACACAACACACATTTTACATTTACATTTAGTCATTTTTAGCAGACGCTCTTATCCAGAGTGACTTACAGTAAGTACAGGGACATTCAGGCGAGGCAAGTAGGGTGAAGTGCCTTGCCAAAGGACACAACGTCATTTTGGTTGGCATAGCCGGGAATCGAACTAGCAACCTTACTAGCCCGATTCCCTAACCACTCAGCCTCTCTCACTCTTTCTCACTTTCCTTGCCTCTCCAGAATGTTTTTATTTTCATTAAACACGTAAATATCAGATTGAAGATGACACTTGATAAATCTCAGATGGAAATGATTCTGTTTCGCACCTTTACTGCCTCGACAGGCAGGAATATTTGTAGCTGCATAAATAGATGAAGTTTCAGCCCAACGTGCTCCTGGGCTCCTCAGGGAACCATGTTGGGTTGAAGAAGGAAAGACTTCCTGTCAGAGCGATGTTGGAACCACTGCAGTCCGATAGTACTCTTATCACTGCAGTCTGCAGCACTGCAGACTGGTCACAGTCAGAAAGAGATCCCCTGACTTGACACAGCAGAGAAGTTAGTGGTGTGTGAGTGTGTGTGCGTGTGTGTACGTGTATGCATGAATGGAGTAGTGTGTGGTTCATGTGTGTGTGTGTGTGTGTGTGTGTGTGTGTGTGTGTGTGTGTGTTTGTGTGTGTGTGTGTGTGTGTGTGAGAGAGCGTGTGTGTGAGTGTGTGAGTGTGTGTGCGTGTGTGTGTGTGTGTGAGTGTGTGTGTGAGTGTGTGTGTGAGTGTGTGTGTGAGTGTGTGTGTGAGTGTGTGTGTGTGTGTGTAAGCGTGTGTGTGTGTGAGTGTGTGTGTGTGTGTGTGTGTGTGTGTGAGTGAGTGTGTGTGTGTGAGTGTGTGAGTGAGTGTGTGTGTGTGAGTGTGTGAGTGTGTGTGAGCGTGTGTGTGTGTAAGCGTGTGTGTGAGTGTGTGAGTGTGTGTGAGCGTGTGTGTGTGTGTGTGTGTGTGTGAGTGTGTGTGTGTGTGTGTGTGTGTGTGAGTGAGTCTCCTCAGGGTGGAGGGAGAGAGAGTGGACCGCCTGCCTGTCTGAACAGGCGGTTGGCAGATCTGGTTGTCGTTGCAAGTGACGGTTTTCTGCACCTAATAGGAGCGACACCCCGCTAATGATCTGACGCTGTAGACTCACCCTCACAGACCGCAGCCTCACACCACCATATAAACCCTGACCACGCACGGCCACCCCCTCCTGGTTACATGCTGCTCCCTTCTGTGTGTGAGTGTGTGTGTGCGTGTGTGTGTGTTTGTGAGAGAGAGAGACCCAGTAAAACGTCTCTGCGTGAGGCTGCTTAATGGGAGGTGTAGGTGAAACGGACAGTTAGAACCTGACAATGCTGAGAGCTGCTTAATAAGCACTTCTGAAGGCTCTGCTCAGCCCTGCTCAGCCCGCCTGGCCTCTGTTAGCAAATTAAGAGGACATGGGACATGTAATGTAATTAGAGACACTGGGGAGAAAGGGGGCTGATGGAGGGAGTGTGGTGGGGGAGGAGGAGGAGGGGAGGTCTGGTAGACCTACGAGGAGAGAGGACAGGGGGCGGATGGAGGGAGTGTGGCTGGCCGGCTGGAGGATCTCCTATGCTCCCCCACACAACCACACACACACACACACACTCTCACACACACACCACCACACACACATACACACTCACACACACCTAGTGTGACGAGTGAGAAGTGTAGTGAGGTGGGCAGTCTTTGATCTCTTGGTGTGGAGAGATATCCGGCCGCCCCAGACCGTTACCCCACACTGCGCCCCCTGCCTTCTGGTCACGTGACCCTGAGTAACACACCCTAGTGAGATCTCCCCCCTCCAGCAGCAGACAGCAGCAGACCCATATCAGCTGATCTAGGCACCATGGATCCTCCTCTATCTGCACCATAAAGCTGTGACACATCATCCAGACACTGAGCAGAGCTCCCATCTCACTGTCTCGCCCTCCTTCTCTGTCTCTCTCTCTCCCTCTATCTCTCTATCTCTCTCCATCTCTGTATCTCTGTCTCTCTGTCTCACTCGCTCTCTGTCTCTCCTTCTCTGTCTCTCTCCCTCTCTCTCTCTCTCCCTCCCTCTCTCTTTCACCCTCTCTGTCTCTCTCCCTCTCTCTCTCTCTCATTACTGAAGGCTGCGGTTGTTCTGAGCAGCAGGTCCCGGGGTTAAGCAGCTACAGGCTGTCCGCCATGACCTGTGCCCCAGGGGGTTAGTCTCCTGCCTGTCTGCCCAGGATGGGTGCCCGGTGTGGGCCTGACATCCCTCCTGGCCTCCCTGGCCTCTCCCACCACCCTCCCAGGCACCGTGCCACACACCCACACAGCCAGTCCCACGCTGCCATGCGTCTATGGAATGATGAATTGTCCGTTAGCCAAAGAGCCCAGCCCAGCCCAGTTTAACAGAACATCTTTTGATGTTTAGCCTTTTCTGAATGGCTGACAGTGTCTTGTTGTTATCTAACGTTACGTCCGTAGCATGACTGCACACATCTGAGCTTCACTTCCAGCTCATAACGGAGACGTCGTTCCTGTCCAAGCTTCTTGGGGCTTTAGAAGAGCAGGCCTGTAATAAAAGTGTTTACTGTTGCAGCTGTTCTGACTGTGGACAACTCCGTGGTGGATTTGGAGACTATCGAAGCATTATACGAGAACGTGAGTCCAGATAGTCACCTGACAGCATGAGCAAACCTTATGGAGACAAAGTCAATTTCTCTCCCAGTGGAAACATGGGGCTTCCTACTAGCTGGTAGGATGTGTGTGTGTGATCACAGAGGGCCACCAGTGACGAGCTGGAGAAGATCAAGAAGCACTATGAGACGTCCAAGGAGGATGAGGTGAAGCTGCTGGACAAGCCTGAACAGTAAGAACCCACCTGAACCCCAGTACACCTGAACCCCTCAAACACGCAATATAGAAAATACACAAGAGTTATGTGTTCGACCACTTGCAGATCTTGTAGGTGACCTTGATTTATAACACTGAACCTTCCCACCCAGTTGCCCTCGCCCCCCCTTGCCCTCCCTCATCCCACCCCTCACACCCCTTCGGCCTGCTGACTCAGTCTCCCAGGGAGAAGAAGCAGCCAAGGAAACAAAAATAGTCTGATCCTGTCGGACATTTTGTTTTAGTCCTGTCATAACATGTCCTCCAGGTTTCTGCATGAGCTCTCCCAGATCCCAGACTTCTCCGGCCGGGCACACTGCATCATCTTCCAGCCGCTTTTCCAGGACAGCATCTCCTCCACCCTCCGCAAGGTGGAGATCGTCTCCTCTGTGTCCAAAGTAAGACTGCACACCTTGCTGGGTTCAGTTTACTGGTTATTGTGAACCTACAATGCTGACTGTGTGTGTGTGTGTGTGTGTGAGGGGCTCCTGGAGTGTGGCAGTGTGAAAGAGGTGATAGGGCTGGTTCTGGCCTTTGGGAACTACATGAATGGAGGGAACAGGACCAGAGGCCAGGCTGACGGCTTCGGCCTGGAGATCCTCCCCAAGCTGAAGGACGTGAAGAGCAGGGTGCGTCACCTCCATCACCTGCAACCACACCCTCCATCACCTGCAACCACACCCTCCATCACCTGCAACCACACCCTCCATCACCTCCACCCACACCCTCCATCACCTCCACCCACACCCTCCATCACCTCCACCCACACCCTCCATCACCTCCACCCACACCCTCCATCACCTCCACCCACACCCTCCTTCACCTCCACCCACACCCTCCATCATCTCCACCCACACCCTCCATCACCTCCACCCACACCCTCCATCACCTCCTGTATATCCACCCATTCATCACCTCCACCCACACCCTCCATCACTTCCTGCACATCCACCCACACCCTCCAACACCTCCTCCAGACACTCACTGATATTGCTCTTGGACTCTGTACTGCAGGACAACCGGATCAGTCTGGTGGACTATGTGGTATCATACTACCTCCGCAACTTCGACGAGGTAAATTGTTAGATTTACACATACCCCCTTTCCACCAAAGTGAATCGGGAGCTAGTTCGGAGCTGGTGCTAGAGCCAGCTCGGAGCTGGTTCAAGAACGGAACCTTCTAAGAACTGGTTTGCTTTTCCACGGGCTAGAGAGCCACCACAGAGCCACGTCATTACGTCACTGTATACGTCTCATCTTTCCCAGCAACGCTAGCGCAGCAGCGCCAAACACAAAGCAGAGCCCGTCTAAAGGCTGTTTATCAATCCGAAGAACGCGAGGTGTTCGTCTTGTTGGTCACGGTAACCCCGCCCCAAGCAGTTCTTACTTGATTCACAATCTAGACCAGCTCTGAAGTGGTGCTATTTGCGAACCACGTACGAACCACTTTTCCGGTTCTCAGTCTGTCAAAAGAGAAAGAACTGGTTCGCGATTAAGCACTGGCTCTGAACCGGCACCCAAAATGCGTTGATGGAAAAGGGGTAACAGAGAGCCAGGTTGTTTTCAGGAAGTGTCCCAGGACATGTGATGATGGTGGGTGTTGGTGTGATGTGTGTGTGTGTGATGTGTGTGTGTGATGTGTGTGTGTGTTGCAGCATGCAGGGACGGAGAAGAGTGTGTTTCCGCTGCCAGAGCCTCAAGACTTCTTCCTGGCTGCCCAGGTCAAGTTTGATGACCTCATCAAGGACATCAGGAAGCTGAAACGAGAACTAACCGGTAGGGCTTGACCTCTGTCTGCCTCTAGCTGCCTCTATCTGTCTCCCCTAACACCAGCCTCACTCACAAGGTCAGTGGTGTTTACTGCTGACACTACCACACATCCAGATCCCTGTGTAGCAGTTGAGGTCCCATGAACGAGTTAAAATAAATGGTGGGTTTGGCTGAAGTTTTCTGTGCTTCCTAGAGGGGGCTGGGGGGTGGGGGGGGGTGCTTGGCCTCGTCCACCCATCAGTCAGCAGTGGTCCGGGCCACCAGGGGTTAAAAGGCGATGCCCCCAGCGCCCTTGATGTCTGTCATTATTAAAATCAACCAATAATACGGCATATGAAAGCAATTATATGCCGGGCAGCCCTCCCCTCCCCTCCCGGGCCGGGCGGGGCAGATGCTGTTAAAGCCGCTCCTCCATGACCCCCTGGGAGAACATGCAGAGAGCGCCAGGCCCCCCGAGCTGTCACGCATTTATTAGGCAACATGGAAGTCTGGGGAGACAATAAATGGAGAGCGAGGGCGCTGGTATTTGATGTGGGGCCGAAGCAGAAATGTGGTGTGAGTCAGGGCGGGAGTCTGGGCCGGGAGTCTGGGCCGGGAGTCTGGGCCGGGAGTCTGGGCCGGGAGTCTGGGCCGGGAGTCTGGGCCGGGTCCTCGGGGGGTTGGTAGAATCCGGCGAGTGCCAGGTCCCATTGTTTTCCGTGTTTGAGGTCCACCTATGACTCCCTCCTTTTTCATCCTCCAGCCAGCCGCCAGGAATAAATATTTATGCTGCACTATTATAAACCAGCCTAAAGACGCCAACTGGTCCTAATTATGTCATGCAAATCACTTTCATTCACATCTGAATAGTGTCTGCAAGCCAAGTGCCAACACAGAATCACACTTCTGACCTTGGTAGGATAAGGCTGGGAACAGGAGAGGAACAGCAGAGGAACAGGAGGGGAGCCTGTGGTGTGTTCTGCCTCCTGTTTCTGGCTCTCTGAGGGGGAGAGGAGCAGCACCCCGGTCAGATCCAGACCTCTCCCTGCTGATCATCCTTCTGATGAGGCTCCACTCCTGTGTCCGCTGTTCCTGTTTGCGCGGGTGTGTGCGCGCATGCATGAGCAACTCTTCCATCCGGGACGATCCACTGGAGCAAGCCAGACTCCCTGGCCACTAGGCTGGCCTCCCCTGTCCTCTCCTCCCCCTCCTCCCCCCTCTAGAAACCTGACCCTGTCCTAGGGAGGGCTCCTGTGGGGGACGAGGGTGGGGATCTCTGGGCTCCTCCCCAGAGAGTGTGATGAGGGGAGGTCAGAACTGCACCCTGGTCAGCTGCAGGACTAACGAACCGAGCGTTGGAAACCAGCCTACCTTCTGGGTCTCCCAGACACATACGTTAAGGGGGTGGTTTATTGCTCCACTAGGCAGCGTATGCTGTATGTGTCGGTCTTGCAAGGAAGTCATTTCAAATAAAATTAGGTTCGTATAACCCTTTTTACAAGCAGTGTCACAGAGGGCTTCACATATGCCCATAGAACTGCACCTAAAACAACCCTAACCTTGAAGGAACATCAGTTTGTGTGAATAGGAGAGGAACCTCCCCCTTCATATCAGCTGGTAATAACACACTGAGACGTCTACAGACTAGTCTGGTGTTCTTGGAAGGATTCCTGGAAGTCAGAGAGAAGGCTATCCTCTGCGGAGACTGTTAACCCCACAAGACTGTGAGCTCACGCTGCCCTGCCTGGAACCAGACGGTAACTGGTCTGGACAGCCAGGCAGGGCCGCTACTGAATGAAATAGTATCAAATAAAAAGAACCAGTCAGAGCTTGTTTGCTGCTCAGGGGAGTTTAGTGTTTCACAGAAGGCCGGGAAGGCTCAGACATTCATCACCACAACAAATCAGACAGCGTCTTCTTTTTAAATGGCCCTTAACGTCAGGTCCAGGCAGCGCTTCACGACGCAGGCTCCAGTCTGACTCCATGTGTGGACTCGGTGGTCTGAGCTGCCTCTGGCCTCGGACCAGGGAGTATGCCACAGCGAGGCCCCAAACCTCCCCTTTAACTGTGCTGTGTATCTCCCCGAACCTCCCCTTTAACTGTGCTGTGTCTGTCACCCTGTTCCCAAGTCACCGTGTAGGAGGTGGGCTAGCCTCAGGCTGAGAGAGAGATGAAGGAGGTGGGCTAGCCTCAGGCTGAGAGATTTATGGATGGAGGGATGGGAGAAAGAAGGGAGGAGGGTGAGTAGGTTGTGGTCTTACCTTTCTCCCCAGCCTCCTAGCTGTGTTCTCCTCGATACTAGCCTGCATGGCCTTGTCCTAGCGGGAGAGATGGAGCGAGGATCTGACAGGGCACTGAGGTCGTTTATAATCAGGGATTAGCAGGAGAATTCCAGTGCTTAAGGTCTGAGGGAGATGATCCACAGCCTAGTGTAAATAATACTGATCTGCCAAGGATGGAGACGAGACAAGCCTCTGTTGAAAGGTAGATACGAAGACTGTTGTAAAAGATTTTCCAAAACACTCGAGCTTGACAGAATCATTATTGTGTGTGTGTGTGTGTGTGTGTCAGTGAGTTTATCAGGGGGACCAGGGAGGGCTGCATGTAGGATCAGCCTTTGATAGTGTTGAGTTACAGCTGCAGGTCTAAACCTGTTTGCCCGTCACCATTAAAGCCCAACAGTTCACAGTGCTCCAGGAGTCCACGGCCTCCAGGACCGCTGGCTGCCTGGACGTTCTGCGGCGTGAGAAGATAGAATAAAGGATAGAATATCTTTATTAGACTGAGTTAACAACTGGTTCAGAGCACATCTCGGGGGGTTGGTGAGAGTTCTGAAGGACAGTGTGGCTCCGGTGCTTTACACAGCAGCTGGACACAGCGCAGGAGTGTAGCAGCTGACTGCAGCATCTGTAACACTGTCTGCCCTCTCAGTCCTGCTCAGGGATCGGAGATCGGTGCGGAGGATCCCATCATGCCCCTCTCTCTCTGGGGCGGGACAACATTCTGGTGAGACAGGAAGCCAGACAGAGGAAAGCCTGGGGATCAGAGCAGAGCTATATCTACAGTCAAGTGCTCTAACCACCGAGCTCTGTACCCATCCCTGTCCTAAACTCTCACAGTTCCTCTGAAAAGGCAATCAGGCTCTCTGGGAACTCTCAGTTCTCACTGGTCAGTTAGATAACAGCATGAGCTAATTTACAGTAATGGGATTAAGTGGTTGAGGGTATCAATCATAGGCTGATATAACCTCTGTTGTTCTACCCTGCAGAGCTTGCTGGATATGCAGTCAGACCACAGAACAGCCTAGCCCTTGTGCACATGTATTGTGACAGTTAGACAATGTCCTGGAACCAGAGCCTGGGATGGATTTCATGCTGCTTCTGATCTTTCGGCCTTCCTTCTTGCGGCCTACGCTGTCTGGACCACATTTGGAGCAAAGCCGCATCTAAATTGTTGACTCGTTGTTTGGAACAACCTTTAATGTGCCTACTTGAGATGGTGATGGTGGTGGGGGTTCTAATGGAGGATCTGTTCAGTCATGTTTCAGACTGGATCCAATCTGGGCGGATGTCATGGATATGTTTTCTCAGAGAAACTCTAAAACAATGTCTGCTAACTGAGTGACCTCACCTGTTTACATAGAGGTTGTGGATCTGGATGATTACTGCGAAGATCCGGGTTCAGTCACTCATCTCTGAAACGAACCCTGACCTATCCGGCTTGTTCTTCAAGTGTTTGCGGTGCTGTTTAGCTATGCAGTCATAACCAACCCCAGGTATTTACTGCCGCTCGTTTATGACTCGCAGCTTTCAGAGAAATGTGTGAAAGTTATTTGAGCGGTCGGCTGCAAGAGCAGCGTCCCACGCTGACTGCGGAAAAGAAACGAACTAGTTTGGCTGAAACTCGGCTAATTCCCGTCTGGTTGCAGAGTGAGCAGGGTCATTTGGCAGAACTACAAAGTTTCTTTCAGAACAAACAACAAACAGCTTGTAGAACCAGCCGTCGCACACATGTACAGGCACACTGGAGCTAGACGGGCTAGCATGCTAATGCTCTGTTTTACCGGCGGTTTTGATCAATGTTGTTAGCTCTAGCTAACTCAGAGCTAGCTCTAGCTTATTTCTTCATCATTTTGCCGCTCGACCTTTATTTTCCTTCCACCGTAAAAAAAATGCTTGAAGCTATGAATGCATAGGGTCATCTTCATTGTCTATTGAATGTGTGTTTATTACGATTTAAAATAAACGTCTTCGACTTTCTAATGGTTATTGCCACCAGGAAATCCAGTTATCGTTCCCTTATAGGCTATTACTTGTCTTTACTGATAATGAACAGTCTTCTCTGTTTACATTTGAACGCAACCCAAGCTCATATACTACAGATGTTGCCAGGTTTCTTTAATAGCCATCTGTTCGGGATGTGTTTTTAGTGGGATTCACACACTTCTCACGTGTTTCCCCTCACAAGACTCGGGTTTAGTTCACGTATGAAAGTGTTGGAAACTTGATATCCCGTATCACATGTCATTAATTAATTGTGCTCTTTGTGTAGGCTTGTTATTATTTTATATTCTAGCTCAATTGATGAGGCCCCAGCAATAAAAAGTGAAAGCCCGGTTTCACACACCACAGCACAGAATACAGTATATTTTCTCTTTCTTTCAGTCTCTCTTTTCCCTCAGGCAAGGGCTGTTTTAATCCATTCCTGCTGA
>NC_085026.1:18378664-18433664 GCF_963692335.1 Osmerus eperlanus | reverse complement strand
AGGAGGAGAGAGTCTCTGTTCTAGAGGAGGAGGAGGAGAGAGTCTCTGTTCTAGAGGAGGAGGAGGAGAGAGTCTCTGTCCAGGAGGAGGAGGAGGAGAGAGTGTCTGTTCTAGAGGAGGAGGAGGAGAGAGTCTCTGTCCTGGAGGAGGAGGAGGAGAGAGTCTCTGTTCTAGAGGAGGAGGAGAGAGTCTCTGTTCTAGAGGAGGAGGAGAGAGTCTCTGTTCTAGAGGAGGAGGAGAGAGTCTCTGTTCTAGAGGAGGAGGAGGAGAGAGTCTCTGTCCAGGAGGAGGAGGAGAGAGTCTGTCCTGGAGGAGGAGGAGGAGAGAGTCTCTGTTCTAGAGGAGGAGGAGGAGAGAGTCTCTGTCCAGGAGGAGGAGGAGGAGAGAGTCTCTGTTCTAGAGGAGGAGGAGGAGAGAGTCTCTGTCCAGGAGGAGGAGGAGGAGAGAGTCTCTGTTCTAGAGGAGGAGGAGGAGAGAGTCTCTGTCCAGGAGGAGGAGGAGAGAGTCTCTGTTCTAGAGGAGGAGGAGGAGAGAGTCTCTGTTCTAGAGGAGGAGGAGGAGAGAGTCTCTGTCCAGGAGGAGGAGGAGAGAGTCTCTGTCCAGGAGGAGGAGGAGAGAGTCTCTGTCCAGGAGGAGGAGGAGAGAGTCTCTGTCCAGGAAGAGGAGGAGGAGAGAGTCTCTGTCCTAGAGGAGGAGGAGGAGAGAGTCTCTGTCCAGGAGTAGGAGGAGAGAATCTCTGTCCAGGAAGAGGAGGAGAAGAGAGTCGCTGTCCTAGAGGAGGAGGAGAGAGTCTGTCCTGGAGGAGGAGGAGGAGAGAGTCTCTGTCCATGAGGAGGAGGAGGAGGAGAGTCTCTGTCCTGGAAGAGCAGGAGAGAGTCTCTGTCTTGGAAGAGGAGGAGGAGAGAGTCTCTGTCCTGGAGGAGGAGGAGGAGAGAGTCTCTGTCCAGGAGGAGGAGGAGGAGAGAGTCTCTGTCTTGGAAGAGGAGGAGAGAGTCTCTGTCCAGGAAGAGGAGGAGGAGAGAGTCTCTGTCCTGGAAGAGGAGGAGGAGAGAGTCTGTCCTGGAAGAGGAGGAGGAGGAGAGAGTCTCTGTCCTGGAAGAGGAGGAGGAGGAGGAGAGAGTCTGTCTTGGAAGAGGAGGAGAGAGTCTCTGTCCTGGAGGAGGAGGAGGAGGAGGAGGAGAGAATCTCTGTCCTGGAAGAGGAGGAGGAGGAGGAGAGAGTCTCTGTCTTGGAAGAGGAGGAGAGAGTCTCTGTCCTGGAGGAGGAGGAGGAGGAGAGAGTCTCTGTCCAGGAGGAGGAGGAGGAGGAGGAGGAGGAGAGAGTCTCTGTCCTGGAAGAGCAGGAGAGAGTCTGTCTTGGAAGAGGAGGAGAGAGTCTCTGTCTTGGAAGAGGAGGAGGAGGAGAGAGTCTGTCTTGGAAGAAGAGGAGAGAGTCTCTGTCTTGGAAGAGGAGGAGGAGAAAGTCTGTCCAGTAGGAGGAGGAAAGTTTGTTGTGGTCATGCAGGCTGTTCCTTTGTGATACCTCATCCTAAACTGTAGCACGTTCCACTGTGTGAAAGAGAGATGGAGGGAAGATAAGAGATAGAGAGAGACAGATGGAGAGAGATGTCACTTAACACATACACATTCTTCCTCCTTTAGAAGTTGTGATTGATTGTGTTTAGGAAACGGTGTAGATCTAAACATCTTGTGATTGTGTGGAGCTCTAATCAGAATGAGCCATTAGGGGTGTGTAGTGCAGGGTTAGAAAGCCGCCAGGCTCCCAGTCCTTCTCTGGACCCTCTGGCTCTGACGAGGCCCTGCGCTGGTTTGGAAAAGTGTGTCGACTTTTAAAGAGCTAACTGTCCCTCTCAGCATGCGTGTCTCATAACTCTCTAGTTAGCCACTCCTGCTCTCATGTTTACAGCAGGAGGAAGAGAGACTTCACACATCCTTACTCTTGGTGTGGGTCTCTCTCCCTCCTGCCCTCCCTCTCTCTTACTCTCTCCCTTTCTCTTTAATTCTCTCTCTACCTCCTTCCCTCTCTCTCACTCTCTTACACTCTCCCTCCCTCCTCTCACCCCTGGTTCTCCTCTCCTCCACCAGAGTAGTAGCACGGCGCCAGCCCCGACCCCCGCTGGGACTAACGCCATTGGTCACGGCCCCCCTCTCTCCCCCTCTCTCCTGCCCCCCCCCTCCCACACACACACACACTTACAATTAAATGTTTTCTTCCTCAGTTGATCAGGCAGTGTACCCTCAGACACATGTAAAGAGGGAAAAATACAAGTACAAAAAGAAGGGGTAGTCTCAGGGCTTAAGATCACCCTTTCCCAACAGACCCCCAAACCTGCCTTTGAACCATTTTTGGGAGACTTCCCCCTCTTAAATCTTCAAGTGGGAAAGGTCCCCCCATCATTGTAAAAAGGATGAATCTGGAAAAATGCTATAAATCTGAGATCACAGGCTTTCTCTGGTCCTAGATACATTCTTGCACCTCAGCCTGGCCTGCCGCACACATCTGCCTTGCATTTAGACACGTTTACATGGCAGGAGTCCACAGCAGCCTACACAGCCCTCACTCCTCTACCCCACACCCCCACACCTCTACTCCCCCCTACACACCTCTACTCCCCCTTACTCACCTCCACACACCCCTCCACACACACCTTCACACACACCTCCATACACCTCCACACACCTCCACACCCCTCCACACACACCTCCACACACCCCTCCACACACCCCTCCACACACACTTCCACACCCCTCCACACACCCCTCCACACACCCCTCCACACACACCTCCACTCCCCTCCACACCCCTCCACACACACCTCCACACCCCTCCACACACACCTTCACACCCCTCCACACACACCTCCACACCCCTCCACACACACCTTCACACCCCTCCACACACACCTTCAGACCCACCCACACACACCTCCACACCCCTCCACACCCCTCTACACACACCTCCACACCCCTCCACTCACACCTCCACACCCCTCCACACACACCTCCACACCCCTCCACACACACCTCCACACCCCTCTACTCACCCCTGCACACACCTCCACACCCCTACACCTTTACCTCACACACAACTCTACCTCACCCACACCTCTACCAGACCTGTGATCCCAGCGCCCCCACAGGGCGCCCCCACAGACATCCTCCTCCACCCTCAGCTCACCGTTAAGGACGTGCTGTCACCTCAGAATTACTGTTCCCACAATGCCTCACCTCAAAACTACTGTTCCCACAATGCCTCACCTCAGAACTACTGTTCCCACAATGCCTCACCTCAGAATTACTGTTCCCACAATGCCTCACCTCAGAACTACTGTTCCCACAATGCCTCACCTCAGAACTACTGTTCCCACAATGCCTCACCTCAGAACTACTGTTCCCACAATGCCTCATGTCGTTCCTGTCGTTTGTGTTGCAGGTCAGAAGGACCACGCAGTTGCGGACACCCGCCTCGCTGCCGCCCAGCAGAGGTAACACGGCTAACACGCCACCAACACGCCATGATCCCAGTGTGTGTGTGTTAGCATTGGAAGTACAGTGTTGTGTGAAATGTTTGCATACCTCTGAGATGCTCTAGTGTCCTCCCTGGAGCCTGCTGTCACCCAGGAGGGAAGCCTGCCAAGTGTTATGGATGGATGCTAGCTTCCATCACTCTGTCTCTCACAGACAGCAGAGGGGCCGTCACACAGCAGTACTGCTGGTAGTGTGTCTAGTGGGCTGTGTGATTATTGCTGGTTGATCAAGGCCTCCCCGATCAGGCTGTCTGGGACTAGAGGGAGGCTGGAGGCAGCTCTCTCTCACACACACGCACACACACACGCACACACACACTGCTGTCCGTGCTCCAGCTCGTATCTTGCCTTATCTTGTGTGGTTTATGGAGAAAACTCTAAAAGAGCCACTGCAAGAGAGGCGGCTAATCAGATTCATGTGGAGGTGCCAACTGGCAGTCGCTGAGCCAGCGTCAGAGTGAAGGCATATCTGGAACATTTCATATCAGGAAAAACACAGGAAAGGACAAACAAAGCAAATAGATTATTTTTCCTTGTTTATATAGAGACCAGAATTGTTTGCTTTAAATCATAACTCTCCCAATTCCAGAATAAATCACCAAAAGCACATAAAGGGGTTAGTGCGAGACTTGTGGTGCTACAAAATAGAATCTATAAACAATTAAGATGTTGATTGCTTGGGACTTTACACCGACTCTGCACAGCCGTGTTTTATGTTGCAAACCTCAAGCCAAGAGAAACGTGTCTGATTCTCCTTTCATTCCAACAAGCTTCCCCAGCTAGCTTCTCTTTACCTTTCTTTCTCTACCTCTCTCTGTGTCTCTTTCTCTACCTCTCCGTGTCTCTTTCTCTACCTCTCTCCGTGTCTCTTTCTCTACCTCTCTGTGTCTCTTTCTCTACCTCTGTGTCTCTTTCTCTACCTCTCTCCGTGTCTCTTTCTCTACCTCTCTCTGTGTCTCTTTCTCTACCTCTGTGTCTCTTTCTCTACCTCTCTGTGTCTCTTTCTCTCCTACTCTTGCTCAACCCCCCCCCCCCCCCTCCTGCGTGTAGCTGCAGTGATATGTCTGTGCGCTGCCTGTGAGTGGCAGCAGTGTAATGAAGGTGTTGTACCAGGAGGGGGTTGATCAAAAGAACCCTCCGGCCCAGTCCACCCAGAGGGCTGCTGCATCTCAGGTTCCCATGGAGACACCTCATAAAAGTGACACGCTCCTGATGAAGACTGGTCCTGGGTGGCCACTCACATCTGTCCAGCATGAGGGATCCTCGCACAGCTCTGTTACTGCATCCACACACACAGCTCTGTTACTGCATCCACACACACAGCTCTGTTACTGCATCCACACACGCAGCTCTGTTACTGCATCCACACACGCAGCTCTGTTACTGCATCCACACACACAGCTCTGTTACTGCCCGCTGCTAATAAGGCCAATAGACAAACAAACAAATGCCCAGCCCCAGGACAGCCCCAGGACCAGCCCCAGGACAGCCCCAGGACCAGCCCCAGGACAGCCCCAGGACCAGCCCCAGGACAGCCCCAGGACAGCCCCAGGACCAGCCCCAGGACAGCCCCAGGACCAGCCCCAGGACAGCCCCAGGACCAGGACCCCAGCAGGAATCTCACTCTCCGTCTCTCTCTTTCTATTTCTTTCTATTTATCTGTCTCTCTTTCTCCCTCTCTTCTCTCTCTCTCTCCATCCATCTCTCTCTCTTCCTCTCTGTCTCTGTCTTTCCCCCACTACAGTTTCCAGGACATGGTGAGATATTTTGGCCTGAAGCCCAAGTCTGGGGAGAAGGAAGTGGCTCCCAGCTTCGTGTTCATGCTGTGGTACGAGTTCTGCAGCGACTTCAAGAACACATGGAACCGCGAGAACAAGAACATCTCCAAGGAGAGGTGGGTGGGAGGCTGCAGTCCCTGTCCCCTGGTCCCTGTCCCCTGGGCCCTGTCCCCTGGGCCCTGTCCCCTGGGTCCTGTCCCCTGGGCCCTGTCCTTATCCCCTGGTCCCTGTCCCTACCCCCTGGGCCCTGTCCCCTGGGTCCTGTCCCCTGGTCCCTGTCCCCTGGGCCCTGTCCCTACCCCCTGGTCCCTACCCCCTGGTCCCTGTCCCCTGGTCCCTGTCCCCTGGTCCCTGTGCCCTGTCCCCTGGTCCCTGTCCCCTGGGCCCTGTCCCTACCCCCTGGTCCCTACCCCCGGGGTCCCTGTCCCCTGGTCCCTGTCCCCTGGTCCCTGTCCCCTGGTCCCTGTCCCCTGGGTCCTGTCCCCTGGTCCCTGTCCCCTGGTCCCTGTCCCCTGGTCTCTGTCCTGGTCAGGATCTCAGCTACTTATGAGACCAAACAAGCTACTGTAGGAAAGATAGGAACAGCTACTTCAACACTAGTTTGTGTTGGTGTTCAGACTGAGGAACCACCAGACTGTTCAGCCAGCACTACTGCTAGCTCTGAACACTGGGCAACACTGCCTTCTACATGGGAGGAGATTCCCTTGTGTCTTTCTGCACCCATGTGCTCTCTCTTTATTGTTTACTGGGCAATCATGCTCTGTACCGGCCACAAATGATTGTGTTTATGTACAATTAACTTTATTTGAAGGACTGTTTTCACACCCATAAAAGACAACTGTTTAACTAGCTCATTATCTCATCCACCCACTGTCCTCCACCTGCTTAACTAGTGGCTTGTTCACTGTCGGACAGCTCGAGAGGTTGTGTGTGTGTGTGTGTGTGTGTGTGTGTGTGTGTGTGTGTGTGTGTGTGTGTGTGTGTGTGTGTGTGTGTGTGTGTGTGTGTGTGTGTGTGTGTGTGTGTGTGTGTGTGTGTGTGTGTGTGTGTGTGTGTGAGAGATGCACCTCAGGTCCGTGTTGGAGACTGTGATAAACAGCTGCTGTCAAGCTGAATATATGTTTGGTTCTCCACAAATACTACAACAGTTGAGACAACTGTATGGATGATACACTGACACAGTAAAGAGATGAGATGTTTGTCCACATGAGGTGAGTGGTTCTTGTTGTTCTCCCAGGTTGAAGGAAGCGCAGGAGAACATCAAGAAGATCACAGCTGAGAAGAGGGTTGAAACCAAGAAGATTAATGCCAACAGTCTGGTAAGATCTGAGTTGGTTAGTCTGGCTCTTTAAACATCACACCCACACGAGCCAGCTCCCCTGACACCCTCCCTCTGTGTCCCACAGAAAGAGAGGCTGCGCCAGAAGGAAGCAGGCGTCACCTCCAGCTGAGCAGCCTGAGAAAGAGAGCGACCGATCGGAGAGAGAGAGAACTGAAGGAGAAGATATGACAGATGAGAGTCTGGCTTCATCCCTCTCTCCTTTACCTCCTGCCTCACACGCCATACTTCCTGCCTCACACGCCATACCTCCTGCTGCCCCCGTGCCCCGCTGAGAGGGTCTTCCTGGGCCCCTGGAGGTGTCCTGGTCCACTAGGGCCCACATCCACTTTTGAACACTTGACCGGCCCTCTTCCAGGCCTCGACAGACCAGCTGTCACAGTGATGACTCTTGGCTGGGTGCTCCAGCCTTCCTGTGAGCCAAGAGATCTGGTCCAGTGTGACAGCATGCTGTACGTCGCAGCATGCAGGTGTCCATGTTGTAGAGCTATGTGAGGTTGTCACCAGGGGATGGTTTGCTCAGAGGAGATATCATGATGCCAGACAGAGACAGACAGACAGACAGACAGACAGACAGACAGACAGACACAGACACAGACAGATAGACAGAGACAGACAGACAGAGACAGACAGACACAGGAAAACAGGGGTTTGGAATGATGGAAGTAATATCCATGACTCCAGAGAGGAGCTTTAGTGGAGTCTTGCATTACATGTTGATACGAGCAGGGCTCAGTTGTTAAAGTATTTTAACGTAAGGAACACGCACTTGATTGGAGGTCTTAATGTTGAGTGTATGTTGGGTGTCGGTGTGTAATTGTGGTGTGGTGGGTGTGATGTGTGTGGGTTGGGTGTGTGTGTGTGGGTTGGGTGTGTGTGTGTGTGTTGGGTGTGTGTGTGTGTGTGTGTGTTGGGTGTGGTACAATGTTTGACTGTACCAGACTGACCTCTCCTGGGTGAGGGAAAAGTCGGGACTTAAAACACAAACCCCTCCTGCACGCACGCGCGCACACACACACACACAACAAAGGACCCGCCATATCTAGCCTAGAGAGCTCCCGTAAATTTTAGAAGTGTATAGAATAGTTAGTTCTTAGTTATGAATGTTGTTCATGACATATGTACTGTCTGTAACTACCCTAAGCACTTTCCCGCTTGTAAGAGCTGTAGTACATGTTTACCAGCCTCATTAGGATTGGCTGGATGCTCCTTTATCAAGTGTTAGCACTTTTCACATCAGTTTCTACTACTATGCAATCATTTGGTTTCCAAGGTTTGATGATGGGTAAGTTACAATATGTGATGGAAAAGGCATCATCCATTTTTCATTTTTAGAGTAAAAGCTGTAAGAACAAAATATTTTTGACCTTTTATTGGTCTGGAAACGCTGAATGACTAACGCGTAATGAGAGGGATAAACCTCTAGTATGGCCATATATTATGTTCATCAAAGATGTATTTTATCCCAAAAATATTGTTATTGTCGTTGAGGCTGTATTTTAGTATTTGATTTAGAAGTGTAAGGAAGCTGCATGAAATTGCTGGTTTGGGTGAAAGATTTTTACTGATATCACTAATGCTACATGGTGATAGTTGCTTTATTATAAATTATATTTATCTATACTTAACTTAAAGCAATGATCTGGCTAGGTACAACATGGTCTGTTCATAGATCTACATAGAGCATTTTATACATTGGTTAGTGGAAACTATTGTGCATATGAGTTCAAGCCATAACTGTAGGTTGAAACATCAAGCTACGTACCTTAAAACTGACGGATCCCGCTGAGGGCCACTAATGTTAAATAGTTCCATCATTCAGACTGGCGTATTCTGTTCCATTTACACATGGAAATTCTACTTTCCATATTTTCAGTGTGCCATTAAACTACAAATCATAACATAACAGTTGTAAAGTTTACCTTAAACGTTTTCCTAAATTGAATATGATAATTCAATTAATTTTACTTCCCCATTGTCTCACATATAACTGTTTTATATATTAGTAGCTCCAGGTAAGTGTGTTGTGCTGCAAACCTCACTATGATTCAGTCACCAAAGTCTGACCATGATGAGCGACCTTGACCGGACTCTTTTAAACCTACACACCCATCTTTTCAGCTCAGTAACGATGCAGTATCCAACATAAAATGTTAATTTAAAAGACTCCAGTGATAATCACATTCCTTTGCTTGATGTAAAATCGCACTTAATTTATAATTTAGAACATTGGTTTCTAGATACAAAATTAAAGGCTTGCTTTATGCATTGCGCGCATCAGTGTAACGCCAGTGAGACCGTGGTTGAGCACGAGGTTGATTGGATTGAAAGGTTCGGTTCTTTGAACATCATACACGCGCAGTTCAAGTTTAACCCTTGTGTTATCTTCGGGTCATTCTGACCCATCAGTCATTGTGACCCACCGTCGTATTGCGACAAATTTACCTCATACAAAAACAAAGTGAAGCATTTTTTTTTAACTGTCGGGCTGTCTCAGACCCCCCACATTGGAATGGTTAAAAGAAAATTATTTTTATTTGTTTTTGTATTGGGTAAAATTGGGTAAACACAACAATGGTTCGTTATGAACCTTTGGGTCATGTGACCCGAAGGCAGCACGAGGGTTAACTTGAACTTGAGTTCAAGATTTCCGACCTCAAAATAAGCCGTATATACAATTGCATAATCTTATTTAAAGTTATAAACAAACGGTGAAATAGCGATTCTTGCGGTCTTTCGTCGCGAATGACCGTAGTTTTACAACTAAACAAATCACGGGTTTAAGAAACATAGAAAAGTCTCAGCGAGAGTTTGGCTCCGAGCAAGAAGAGGCCTCATCGCTGGAAAGATGTTTCATGTTGTGTTCCGGATCAGCCTGATGCATAACACACTCATGAACATAGTATTAGCAATTTAAGGAATCATTTAGCCTACTTTACTGTCCACTTACCCATGCACTGATTGTGGCTTGCTTTAACTGACAAAAGTTTACAAAACATTATGTCGATAGTTTATTTTGGCAATTGGACAACCTACGCTTCTTAAAAACTGCATACACAATGTAGACAAAGTATTAGGTTAACATGTTACATATTTAATGTTTCCATCTTCAACATTTTAAACAAACTCTGTACAGCAAACATTTTAACAAATCTTTTATTGTATATATTTATAGAATCAAACTAGCCTATTGGCCTACGTTTACAAAATCTCCACTGAAACTACTGGGTGGTCGAAATTCACAGAAAATATCAATGAAATGTCTTTAGCATCTCATTATCAAATAAGCCCTCCGTCTCCCTAACATTCCACACAGTGGAAACTCAGTACCTCATATAGAAACGTATCAAACCTACATTGTGTGTTTTCGGCTGTTTGTTGTATTGACCCAAAAGAGTAAAATAAGGATCCTGTGAACAGAAATTCAAACGTATTTGGAGGTGAGACAAGGCAATGGACAGCATGTTGTGATCAAGACGTGCACGGTTGCTATAGCCACGAATATAATTCGCTTGATGTGAAATTAGACGGACACAATACGAGATTTGTTCACTAAAGTCCGGTATCAACATTGGACGATGGGTTAGCGGTCCACTGCTATGGCGCTTCATCCCCGTGCGGGTAAATGTGATGTTTGAGGTTTAGCAAATTGATCATTTCCTTGGTTTCAATAGTCTGGTTGATTTATGATCAGGCCAAGACTGACCATTTCAATGAAGACTAATCAGTACCTGTGCCTAGTCCAGGTCTATGGATATACAGCGACACTGCTTCACGCGCTGGATACGCTTCTTCTTGGTGGAAGGCTGCTGGTCTGGACAGTTCAGAGTAAACGTCATGGTGGTAAACCGCTTCGGCTTGCAGAAGGAGCAGGACTGGAAAGCCCCTTCCTCCCTCCGCACATGTCTAGGGATGTAAAACGAGTTACACTGTCCATAGCAGAACCTGTTGATGATGGTGCGGCTGATGCAGCCCTCCTCGTGGATAGTCTGTTTTAGTGGCTGGGTCTTGCACCAGTCCCGTTTCAGATAGCGGCGCTCCGTGACGTGTAACGCTTCCTGGCTGGACTCCAGAACCTCCTCGGCCGGCGCGGCGGAGCTCTTCCCCCGCCCCCGGGAACCCGAGCCCGCCTGCGGTGGCTGGGGTTGCTGCTCCGATTCGTTTGGGTTGCTTTTGTCTGGATGAGGTATGGCGCCTTGTGAGCCTCGGTTCCTTTTGGAATCCACGGGAGATGATAGCAACCCCATGATGAAAACCATACCACAGAGGACACGCGCTGAATTTGCCATCCTTGGAGAAGGAAGAGAACATTCATGATACAACATTTCTAATACAATGCTACGTAGGTCAGTCATTACGCTGCGTAAATACGCATGCTTGTCTCGGCTGTTCGACCTTCATGCAATTGTCCATATAAGACCATTGTATTGACTTACCTAAGCATTATTTACAATGATTAAATAGAAGCAGTAAACAAATATGTATACAAATTCTAGGTGAGATTAAATACTTTAGACATCAATGCAGGCGCAAGCCAAACCGTAACTGATTGAGAGCAGACAAATAATGGCACGAGCCTGTGTAAAGCGTTTGAAGTGATGTAATGTGGTTGTAAACTTAGACCGTCGTGTTCATGTTCATATTAACAGTAAGCAGTGGCGTTGTTAGACATAAAACTGTACTGGGGCACAGGCCCCTATTCATATCCCATATCTTCCAAGCTGTTGCGCACAATGCACTACTAGGCTATAGAAACTCCCCTTGCTTAACCCACTATACAACGGTTTAGGGACGCAAGTTTTATATCAGCTTTGGCAGGGACATCCATAGTTAATGCAAGCCTACAAAAAAATTTTTTGCTTCATGTAATATTGTTTTTATGTTTTAGTAAAAATAAGATGATCGGTAGGCCTATCATTTAGAAACTTTCTTTAGTTTTGTAATGCTTTCTTAGCCTACCTCAATTCTGACTTGTGTGCCGAGTCCGACACCTGGACTTCAGTGTGAGTGCTGCAGTGGCTATTTGGCAAGCTCAGAAGAGCTCGCTGACATGTTTGTGTTTGTGTTTTCAACTGCTTTGATTTTACAAGCTTTGAGATACTGCGTAAATTTTTCCGGGATTATCAACCTAAATTAATGCACTGACTAATAAAGTAAATTGTTAAAACTCAAACTTTAGATTTTATTGGGGCACAGCAGATTTATACTGGTGCACGTGCCCCAGTAAAAAGGGTCTAACGACGCCCCTGACAGTAAGCCTTCGTGTTCATGTTCATATTGACGGTTAAGCCTTCATATTTTGTATAGAATCATCCGATAGGGTAGAGAAAGGTCTACAACAAAATACACTTCTAAAGGATCTAAATGAACTATGATACTATGATAATAATAAAAAAGCACGTTCTTGTTGAAGGTAGGCTAGGAACTGTAAAAACGGTCAAATTCACTCACCTGTCAAAATGTCCACGAGTGAAATGTTCTCTGGTGGGTCTTCTTTCTGAGGTGTCCAGAGGCGCGAGGGTGCTAATGGGATGGACTGTACTGCAATGAAGGCGCGCGGTGATGAGAGTCTGCAGTGGTTAATGATTCCATAGACAGAGGCTGTGGTTGAATACACACTGCAGCAGCGCCGGACTGTCTCTCTTTTAAACGTCTGCCAGCTGAGATGTGCACAACACATCCTTCTACATTATTGGCTGAGCACGATGAAGGGGAAATGAAAACTATCCGCCCCCTCGACACTCCTGAACTCACTTTAGAAAACAGACAACCAGGGGCTAGCCGTGGATCTGGTGGATACGGGATCTTTGCTCTGTTGGGCACACATTGTGGAGTTACATGTCAAAGATAGGCGTAGCCTATATACGTTTTCGTAATAAACGTTTGTTAATAATTTTTATTAAGAAATGCTTATTAAATAGTCTTTCCCAACTTGCCGCCTACATATTACAAGGTAATTCCTAAAAATTGGGCCTACATGTATGGAGCCCGTGACACCTGACTGCTATAATGAGCGTTGTTTCCGTGCTGTTGAAGGATCCAGATTTGAGCTCACAAGCTTCACATGCACAGAAAAGGGGATTTCGGAAATGTTTAGCAATAATTGTTTTACAAAATACATTTCGTAAATAAACAATTTACTTAGGCGTATTTGGACAATCTGGACCATTTATTATTTCCATTTCGCATCACAACCAGCCCCGTGGGACCATGTTAATGAATATCAACTGCCTGAAAACGTTACGTTTATTTAGTTGCAATAGCCTATTGGATACAGCCATTGATTAAAGAAATATATCAAACCTACAAAATAAAATCTGTGTATGACAGAAACGAAAAAGTAAATTAAAGGGATAAAAATGTCACCGCATCTGGTTTGGGGACAAGTCTTTAGACAGGATGGTCAACTGTAAACCTACAGTCCTTAAAGTTGAGCAAAATGTCAAATTTTCTCACAAACAATGCATATCCTTTCACTGAGTTAATGAACGGAATCATTTAAGACCTGCATTTAAAGTCATAGGCTACTTTTAAAGAAACGTGTTAAGAATCCCGACGGCACTGAAGTTTTTAGATCAATTTTTAAGAGAAGCCGAGATATTTTCTCAATTTTTGGAATAAGCATTTGAATTTAGTCATTGGTGTGCGCCTATTTCAAGGAATTGTGTGCGATTCCTGCACAGTGGATATCATAATTTGATGCATTTTATGTTAGCCTATTTTTTTCAAAATCTACAAAGTGAATCGTATAAACTATTCATAATCTGTTTATACTAATGTGCTAGAGGAATGCATTTTTCAATTGGCAAACATTAGGCTCACACATTCTTGGCAAAAGTCATATAAATTAACTTTCTTCCGTAAGGAATCTATGAAAATTGACACTCGGAAAGAAAGCTCCAAGTTTTTGTTGTTGTCAAACAGTAGGTTGCTGTAGCCAATTGACCAATTTTTTTTTTTAAACAAGGATTTGCCGGCTGCACTATAGTAAAATGTTTGGTTTTAGGTTTTAAAGTTTCCTTGTCAACTAGCTTCATGTAGGTTATTTGAACCTACACCTATTTAAAATGAATAGGAAAGTTAAAATATAGTGACCTTGCATGTTAGCTCTAACACCGTATATCCTGCGTATTTCCAGTCAATACCTTGAGTCCTGGATTATTTTTAGGCCCACTGCCCATCTGTTTGGCACATGGTCGCGGTAGCTGTCTAGCCTACAGAATTCACCGCGATGTCAACATGATGCAAAAAAAAGCGCTCCAGACAGACTAACGAACATGTAACTGGTTTTATGCGTAGTCTGCACTGGTAAAGTTCTGTTGTGGTTTAGTAGTGCCTGGACACTGAATCCGTCTGTTCGCTGCAAAAAAACTGTTACATCCAATTCATATCCATTTTATTTCCAGTTGAAACAATTATTATTCAATTATCAATGAGGCATTATGATCATAATACTAAACGCGTTTAATATAGGCCTTCTGAATTGATTTCAACCAAGTAACCAACATTGCGTGACACTTACCTAATGACCTTCTGGCCATGTTGTATCCTTATCAGAAGCAGGGCCACGGCAGTATAGGTCTGATGGTGGAAGGTACTCCACAACCCTGGGCTGAGAAACAGAGCTGCTTCTGAAACAGCAGAACTTGTTTGGACACGACTGAATCTAGGACTCCACCTTGTGGAGGCAAACTGCAACTACAAGTGTTGATTCACCAGAACTCCCAGTTGGTCTGACTGATGCAATAAAGTGAACCCAAATATTTAGAAAATTTGGTATTTATTGGTTTTGGAACAGACATTCAACTTGCAAAAAATTCACTAGAGGTTTTGAAATCAAAGGACAGCAGGACATTTAAGGGAACATCAATACTGTATGAATGTAGATTTATTCATAAACCTACAAAAGGTGCCTTGATCTTTAAAACCCTAACAAAGAAACCAAAACATAGCCCTTGATCAAAAAATTACATTTCGTACTTTTTTTCCCCTGCAAACAGATTTTTATTCTTTTTTTCTAAGACCAAAATAGGAATAAGATAAATACCAATAAATGTAAAACAATTCCAACCATACATCATTTGGCTTGCACTAATATAATAACTACCCAACACTCATTCATTTACACTGATGTGTCACAATGTGCAAAGCTCCTCTCAGACCAACACAAGAGTATCAAACTAGCAGGCGAAGGCACCAGCAGAGGACAGCTACTCATCCAGCCCGGCCAGCACAACCTCTCTGAGAACAGCAACTAGGAATCACAATAAATTAAACCCCTGATACATGAAGAATGAGTCATTGTGAAGGGAGGGTTCAGAGGTCGCCCAGTCAGACTGCGGGACCTGCATAGGTCCCGCTGCAGGTCCCTGCATTTTTTTTTACTACAGATCTATCGGTTTGGTGGCAGAGAGCAGCCTGCCGTCATTCAGCGGTTGCCGTGGGGACCCTCTGTAGCGTGCCTCCTCCCTCCCCAGCTGCTGCAGCGTTGACCCCTGACATCCACCTGCGCTCGTCTTCCTGCAGGGGGCAGCGTCTGCTCTGGAGGGCACCTGGTTGGTGAGGTCTCCCAGCGCCCCAGGCCTGGGCTTTGGGGCCATGGGATTTGGCTTCCTGGGCGGGACTGGAGGTCTGGTGCTGGTGGGGTGCACCCGGTCCTGGGCGACCCAGACACCCATGTCTGGACCCTGGCAGGGCTGGAGCTGAGGCCCAGCTGACACGCTGGCCGCCCTGCCCACCGAGCCTCCCCGCTCCCCCAGCAGGGAGTTGATCCTGCGTACAGACTGGCGCACGGGGGTCCGCTGGAACTTGAGCGGGGAGCGGATCATGGCAGCCTGGGCCTGGGGAGAGTACAGGGTCAGCTTGTTGAAGCGCTGGATGTGTTCCACCACTCGTAGTCTGCGTGTCTCCAGCGTGCCTGGGGAGGCCTGCTGCTGCGGCGGGCTGCGAGCCCCTGGCAGGTCCCCGTCATCAGGCTTGGGTACCAGCAGAGCTTTGGCGGAGGGTAGAGGGCAGTTCCGGTCGTGGAGGAGCCCCAATCCTGAGGCTCTGTAGGGGGTAGACTGGAACCCAGACGAGGCTCTCAGCTGGAAGTGGGCCGGACTCTGGATGTCCAGAGCATCTATCAGCCTGCTGCTGTTCTGCTCCTCTCCAGACTCCTCTTCCACACAGTTCCCAACACCCGCCCTGGCCAGGGGGCCGTCACCAGCCTGCTCTGCAGGACTGCCACCCATCCCAAACTCAAACAGAGCGCTGTCTATGTGCAGGGGCGACAAGCGGACCATCTCCATCTGACCAAAGGTGATGTTCTGGTCATCAGCCAGGGCTCTCTGTGGGGTTGGGAAACCAGAGAAGTCCTTGTTCAGGATCACAACCGTGGGTGTGTAGGGCTGGGGTGGAGGAGGCATTGGCCCAGGACTCAGGCTGGTCTTGGTTGGTTGTTGCCTGGTTCCTCCAGCAGAGGGGCCGTGGTCTGCTAGGACGCCCTGCAGGTCTCTCGCAGACACAGAGAAAGCCCTCCTGATCTGGGGCAGGGTGGGGCCGGTCGGGCCCCGGGCCTCACAGAAGGAGGCCTGCCGCTCCGGGCTCTCTGCCCTGGAGGAGCAGCTCAGCTCCGGGGGCGGGCCAGCTGCAGCGGGGGGCTTGGAGGTGACGATGGCTGGGGGCTTGGAGGTGACGATGGCTGGGGGCTTGGAGGTGACGATGGCTGGGGGCTTGGAGGTGACGATGGCTGGCTCTGAGGAGTAGTAACTGCTCCTCAGACACGCGTTCATGGGGGTGTCGGTGAAGGAGCTGAAGCCCGGGGCGTCCAGGGTGTCCCCGCTCCAGGAGGTCTGCTGGGCGCCACCCTCACACTGCGGGGTGAGGAGGTTGTCCTCCGACTTACTGATGAACCTGGAGCCTGAGGAACACAGAGAGGAGAGTTCACACACCTGACACACAGGACCTGAGACGTGTCAGCCGACCTGGTGCGCTGTACCCAGTCTGCTGAGGTACTCACCCTGGGAGGAGGTCCTGTCCCTGGGCATGGTGGAGCTGAGGGCTGGGTGTCTGGGCGTGGGGACTCTGGGGCAGATGCTGCTGGTTCTCTCCTGCGTGGCCAGTCTCAGGCCGATGCCCTCTGACCCCTGATGCAGCATGACATGAGACATGACACTAAGATGAAGGCTTCTACGTGTTACACCTGCATTAGGGGTAAGTCTTACACTTCCGTCTTGACATTACATGTGTTATAATCTTATTAATTAATTTTATTGAGTTAATCAAATGAGACTAAATTAAATGTAAATGAGTTCAAGGGTAAATATTCTTCAGAGTGTTATTAAGTTAGTAACTCAGAAGAAATTTGATAATGGACTCATGTCTTTGCTCAGTATAAATTTTATTAAGTAGCAAATATACATAAATGACCCACTTCAGCAACATATTTCAAAGTACCCCCAAAAATGTTTAGTTTGGGCAAATATATTTGGTTAAATATATTACATGTCACAAAAGTTAATATTTTAAATCCTAATAAATAGGATTAATTGATAGTTCTAACTTATAAAAACACAGAAGATTTGAGGAATTAAATGCTAAAATGTCCTAAACCCAGATCAACCATCATCAATAAGTAGACCTCTATATAAAGTGCCCAAGTTGCCAACAATTTTACAAATACGCTCAAAGTTAAAAACAATCATGCAAATGATTGTAAAACATACTTGTAAGATTAGAAAATTCTTACAGCACCATAACCAAAGTGCCCCTGTGACCTAGTACTGCAGAATCGCACAGTCTTGCATATCAACGATTCATTCTGATTAATACGGTTAAAGCGCAGTGAGGCTGTAGTGACCTTCAGCTCAGAAAGCTAACCCAGGTGAGCTCAGTAGAGGCTGGCTGCACTTACAGTCTCTCGGCTGCTCCGCCCCAAACTGAAGCGCAGGCGGAGGGATTTGCGGACTGCCTCTTTCTTAGTGACTTTGGGAGAAAAGCAACCAGCTTTCCCGGACTCCACTCTGGAAGACAAACACACGACTGGTGACTCAGCAAGCGCTGGAGCAGAGGGGGTGTGTTGGGGTCTGGCAGAGGGGGAGCAGAGGGGGAGCAGAGGGGGAGCAGAGGGGGAGCAGAGGGGGTGTGTTGGGGTCTGGCGGAGGGGGAGCAGAGGGGGAGCAGAGGGGGAGCAGAGGGGGAGCAGAGGGGGTGTGTTGGGGTCTGGCGGAGGGGGAGCAGAGGGGGAGCAGAGGGGGAGCAGAGGGGGAGCAGAGGGGGAGCAGAGGGGGAGCAGAGGGGGTGTGTTGGGGTCTGGCAGAGGGGGAGCAGAGGGGGAGCAGAGGGGGAGCAGAGGGGGAGCAGAGGGGGAGCAGAGGGGGAGCAGAGGGGGTGTGTTGGGGTCTGGCAGAGGGGGAGCAGAGGGGGAGCAGAGGGGGAGCAGAGGGGGAGCAGAGGGGGAGCAGAGGGGGTGTGTTGGGGTCTGGCGGAGGGGGAGCAGAGGGGGAGCAGAGGGGGAGCAGAGGGGGAGCAGAGGGGGAGCAGAGGGGGAGCAGAGGGGGTGTGTTGGGGTCTGGCAGAGGGGGAGCAGAGGGGGAGCAGAGGGGGAGCAGAGGGGGAGCAGAGGGGGAGCAGAGGGGGAGCAGAGGGGGTGTGTTGGGGTCTGGCAGAGGGGGAGCAGAGGGGGAGCAGAGGGGGAGCAGAGGGGGAGCAGAGGGGGAGCAGAGGGGGTGTGTTGGGGTCTGGCAGAGGGGGAGCAGAGGGGGAGCAGAGGGGGAGCAGAGGGGGAGCAGAGGGGGAGCAGAGGGGGTGTGTTGGGGTCTGGCAGAGGGGGAGCAGAGGGGGAGCAGAGGGGGAGCAGAGGGGGAGCAGAGGGGGAGCAGAGGGGGAGCAGAGGGGGAGCAGAGGGGGTGTGTTGGGGTCTGGCAGAGGGGGAGCAGAGGGGGAGCAGAGGGGGAGCAGAGGGGGAGCAGAGGGGGAGCAGAGGGGGTGCAGAGGGGGAGCAGAGGGGGAGCAGAGGGGGAGCAGAGGGGGTGTGTTGGGGTCTGGCAGAGGGGGAGCAGAGGGGGAGCAGAGGGGGTGTGTTGGGGTCTGGCGGAGGGGGAGCAGAGGGGGAGCAGAGGGGGAGCAGAGGGGGAGCAGAGGGGGAGCAGAGGGGGAGCAGAGGGGGTGTGTTGGGGTCTGGCAGAGGGGGAGCAGAGGGGGAGCAGAGGGGGAGCAGAGGGGGAGCAGAGGGGGAGCAGAGGGGGTGTGTTGGGGTCTGGCAGAGGGGGAGCAGAGGGGGAGCAGAGGGGGAGCAGAGGGGGAGCAGAGGGGGAGCAGAGGGGGTGTGTTGGGGTCTGGCGGAGGGGGAGCAGAGGGGGAGCAGAGGGGGAGCAGAGGGGGAGCAGAGGGGGAGCAGAGGGGGAGCAGAGGGGGAGCAGAGGGGGAGCAGAGGGGGTGTGTTGGGGTCTGGCAGAGGGGGAGCAGAGGGGGAGCAGAGGGGGAGCAGAGGGGGAGCAGAGGGGGAGCAGAGGGGGAGCAGAGGGGGAGCAGAGGGGGTGTGTTGGGGTCTGGCAGAGGGGGAGCAGAGGGGGAGCAGAGGGGGAGCAGAGGGGGAGCAGAGGGGGTGTGTTGGGGTCTGGCAGAGGGGGAGCAGAGGGGGAGCAGAGGGGGAGCAGAGGGGGAGCAGAGGGGGAGCAGAGGGGGAGCAGAGGGGGAGCAGAGGGGGTGTGTTGGGGTCTGGCAGAGGGGGAGCAGAGGGGGAGCAGAGGGGGAGCAGAGGGGGAGCAGAGGGGGAGCAGAGGGGGAGCAGAGGGGGAGCAGAGGGGGTGTGTTGGGGTCTGGCAGAGGGGGAGCAGAGGGGGAGCAGAGGGGGAGCAGAGGGGGAGCAGAGGGGGAGCAGAGGGGGTGTGTTGGGGTCTGGCGGAGGGGGAGCAGAGGGGGAGCAGAGGGGGAGCAGAGGGGGAGCAGAGGGGGTGTGTTGGGGTCTGGCGGAGGGGGAGCAGAGGGGGAGCAGAGGGGGAGCAGAGGGGGAGCAGAGGGGGTGTGTTGGGGTCTGGCAGAGGGGGAGCAGAGGGGGAGCAGAGGGGGAGCAGAGGGGGTGTGTTGGGGTCTGGCAGAGGGGGAGCAGAGGGGGAGCAGAGGGGGAGCAGAGGGGGAGCAGAGGGGGAGCAGAGGGGGAGCAGAGGGGGTGTGTTGGGGTCTGGCA
The DNA here is from genome assembly GCF_963692335.1 of Osmerus eperlanus. NCBI lineage: Eukaryota > Metazoa > Chordata > Actinopteri > Osmeriformes > Osmeridae > Osmerus > Osmerus eperlanus. The sequence goes on along the minus strand of NC_085026.1, from coordinate 18,413,853 downwards.
GAGGGGGAGCAGAGGGGGAGCAGAGGGGGAGCAGAGGGGGAGCAGAGGGGGAGCAGAGGGGGTGTGTTGGGGTCTGGCAGAGGGGGAGCAGAGGGGGAGCAGAGGGGGAGCAGAGGGGGAGCAGAGGGGGAGCAGAGGGGGAGCAGAGGGGGTGTGTTGGGGTCTGGCAGAGGGGGAGCAGAGGGGGAGCAGAGGGGGTGTGTTGGGGTCTGGCAGAGGGGGAGCAGAGGGGGAGCAGAGGGGGAGCAGAGGGGGAGCAGAGGGGGAGCAGAGGGGGAGCAGAGGGGGAGCAGAGGGGGTGTGTTGGGGTCTGGCAGAGGGGGAGCAGAGGGGGAGCAGAGGGGGAGCAGAGGGGGAGCAGAGGGGGAGCAGAGGGGGAGCAGAGGGGGTGTGTTGGGGTCTGGCGGAGGTGGCGCTACGTACCGGCTGACAGCATGTCTGTTACTCAGCCTCCTGCTCCTCCTCCGCCCAGAGCTAGCTGCCTGCCGATTGGCTGGCCCAGCTGAAGCCAGAGGATTCTGGGAAGTATTCATGGTCGATACACTGGGATCTGAAGATGAAAACAGGAACAAGGGAAACGTCTGAGAAACAAACCCCAGCAGAAGACAAGATGGAAGCAGTAACAGTGATCTTATCCAGCTCAGATAAGGTCCAGCTCTACCTGGAGCAGGAGTGGATACGCCCCCAAACAGAGCGTTGGGCAGTAACTCTATACCCAGAGTCTTTTTGATGGATCTCCGCTTCTTGCTGGAGAAGCCATAGCTGTGGCCAGCCTCCAGCGGGAGCTTTCGTTTGATGTTTGGCGTCATGATCACAGGGGTGGTGGAGAAGACTGGGGACAGGGTTTAGGATCAGAGGCAGGGATTAGGCAGGACCCCCAGAAACTCATTGGAAAATCATTCAGAACCAAATTCATTGAAGTCATGAGCACGGATTCTCAGGATTTGTAATTAAGGAAAGGATTAGTCAATGACAAGCATCACAGGCAGAAGAGCAGTCTCCTATGAAGCATCACAGGCACCTTCATTCAAATAGCCAGAGAAAACATTTTTACTGGCACAAACGGGTACATCTGTACTGCGACAAAAATCTAAAAGCACATAAAGCCAATCAGAAGAGATTAAAAGTGGGGTTGCATTTCTCTGTGAAAGTCAAGCAGCTGATCATGATGCAAGTCTGATGGAATGAATGGTCTTGGTGGTTTTCCTGCTCTAACAGCTCCCGAGAGGCAACAGTAGGCAGGCGGTAGCTAACCTGGATACCTACCACATCTGTCTGACTGCGGGCTGGGAGTGGGGGTTCTACTAGTTTTTAACTTATTCAGAGCTCCACTGACCATATCTGCAACACGAGAGCAAACCAGAACATTCACATTCAACTAAACTGCCTTCATGCTGTGTAGATCCTCCCACACTATAGCCAACACACACATTCTCCAGAACTGTAAGAATAACCTCTCATTGTGGCAGGTAAGCCACCGGGAACACATCTTCCTCTACATGGACAGCAGGTGGAACCTCACCTCCCAAGCTTCGTCTGCGTCTCCTCTTCATCCCTGAGGAGTCCAGCTCCTCAGGTTCCTCAAGGGAGGGAGAGAGAAGCTCACCGCCCAGCATGGCCGGAACCTTCTCCATCAGAAACCCTGGAACCACCCCTACCAGACACACACACACCTGAGCCCTGAGCGGTGACCAACATGCAGTTTAGCCAAAATTATCTCAACCCAATTGAAATTGCATTGACCTTTAGATCTGTAGATGTACTAAGTAAAGTTACAGCTCTAACGGCTTACTTCCATAAACATTGGAAACGCTAGAACACTAAGAAAGGCAAACATGACGTCATTCACAAATCAGTAAAAGGTTATTTTGCTGCTCAACAACAAGAGGTAGCTCAGTACCAACGTCCTGGGCATTCTCTATCAGGCAGAGCACCACGGCAGCCTGCAGCCTGAGCCGCTTCTCTGTGTTGGCGTTCATCTTCTCAGTCCCGTCTCCTGCATGCAGAAGGTTGGGAGCCAGAATCACAGACAGATTGCTGCTGTCCATCTTGTTGGCTGCACTCCTGGAGACAGAGATGAACACAGAAAATGAGCACCTATCTCAGCTAAATGAGCACCTAAAAGCGACGGTTCCATTAGTCAGTAAAGAAGAAAGGGGGAGGATGTACCTCTGAGAAACATCGTAGAGGAAGCTGAAGAAGTATCGCAGCAGGCTGAGGTTCCTGTGGGGCAGCACGCAGGACAGCAGCAGCGTGGCAGAGGACCGGTCCTCCGCACTGGACAGCTGCTGGGCCCGGAGGAAGGACTCCTGCAGCTCCGCCGGCAACACCGGCTCCGGAAGCTCCCGGAAGAACTGCTTAACCAGGCCAGCCACGTCGCAAGGCAGCGCGGTGGAGAGGCACTCCTCACCCAGATCCAGCTTTGCCTGGGGAGACAATGGAGCCTGTGTTGGACCATTCCCAGAGTCAAGGTCCCCCCCTATTGAAAGCAAGGTCAACCTCAGCCACCACTCACCCGCAGGGCTTTCAGACGAACAATGGAGCCCGATTTTCTAAACAGGCCTTCTGTGTCTATGTGCTCCTGGAGAGTGGAGCAGGCGTCCACCAGAAAGCAGGGGACCTCCCCATACACAACCTTACGCTGCGGCAGACTCTCCAATGGTACCCCAAACACTTTCACCTGAGAACAAAACAACATGTTTCCATTCAAGGTTTGTTTGAAGAGGAGCTATACATTTTTCTCGACTATTAACTCCCTTATAATCTAATTATGAAGCAAATCAATCACATTTCTGCACATGGTTTCAGGAGATTCTAGTCTTCACATGATTCCTGCTCCCCCCCAGTAGCAGATTTGCCCTCAAACCATCTTGTGACAGTTCTGCATTCCACTGTTGGATTCAACTGTCTCACCTGATCTACAAAGGTCAAACATTCCTGTGTTTTAGAGGGAAAATTCACTGTACATTTGAAAAACAACAGCCTGGATGACTAGCCTCGTGTTTCAGTTTAGAAACACCTCTGTCTACAGCTGGCAAGTGGAAAACTCATTACAAAACTTCAATTGTGTACTGTCTAGCTCAAGTTAAATTGAATTACCTGTAGCGAATATAACGACTGCTTCTGAATAGTGGCATGGAAATAGTTGAAAAAGAGTCCATTACCTCATAGCAAAGGTTTACGTATTAATAAAGTATTGGCCTTTTTCTTTGCAATATTTGACTTAATCCCGGACATATAAAGTTTGAAATATAGCTCTAGTTTAGCTACTGCGATCTCAAAGTAACAATCGTGAAGCTGTTGAAAAAAACTTGGATTGCTACACTAACAATGGGTGACAATTTCTTGCTCTAACAATGGGGGTTTAAAGTGTGACGGATATATGTAAATGAGTTGTTCGTTAACCAACAAGTCCCAAACAATGCGTTATTCACACCGTTCAGTTCAACAGCTGTCGTCTGGGTCGTAAAATTCTCCGTCTCAAATCAGACTACTCTTGATAAAGCAGTATAGCGAACAAGAAAAAAAAAATCTAATACAAAACAAGTCAGAAGATTGACACGTAATAACACGTACCGAGTAGCCATCGTTAGCTGTCATCTTGCAGCCGCTTGCTTTGTTTTTGTTCCAGTTTTTTGTCTTTATCCCAAATGCCGTCCGAAGGTGTTGAACCGCAGCCAGACGCAACACATTTCTTTCCATGATCTTCATTTTCACTTGACTGTTACTTTTAACCGTGCATTAGTAATCTAACGCTACCTAAGTCCTGGAAACGTTCAGCAATCTGTATTCAGAACACCACTGTCTGAAGTTAGCTGGCTACTTTAGCGATACGATGCCCCCCCCCCGTCATCAAACCTCACTTCCTTTTTGTTTAGCTAATCTCTTTCTACTGTATATCAACCATTATCACAACCGTCTGCTCTTTCCAAACAAGCTTACATACCAAAACCTTTTGTCTACATGTCTTCTAAAAGAACCCTAACGTGCTAGGCTGCTAGCATGCTAACTGCATGACTCTGCTTCTGAACTAGACTTAACATTTCCGCTCCTCTTTCAAACGGCAGCGCTGCCGCACGCTGCGCTGTGATTGGCTAGACGACATTCAAATTCTTCACCGCAGAGGAAATGCTCTCTACCGCCCCTGGCGGCTGGCCACACCACTACAACTACAGGACTGGAAACATGCTTGGTTACTCAACACAGGAAACTAGTTTGATAGATGTTCAAAACTGTCCCTGGTACAAACCAAGACAGGACAGATGAAGACGACGATAAATTGACAATTTATATTTTTGAATAGTGACACTTATTCTATTCAATGCTGCATGTCAAAAGGTTGTAATGGCCATAAAGTGAACCTTTATTTTTTTGAAGCATGTTTACTTCTAAACACTACTATTCACTAAAAAGAATACATCACAAATTTACTGTCACAAGGATTTCTTTTTATTACAACAGTACATGTATATACAGTAAAGTAAGCAGTACAAATGTGGTATGGGTGAGATGAGATGTTTAGAAGCACTTCCTGTGGACGATGGAGGGGCCTGCCTCGTCGTACTCCTGCTTGCTGATCCACATCTGCTGGAAGGTGGACAGAGAGGCCAGGATGGAGCCTCCGATCCAGACAGAGTACTTACGCTCGGGGGGAGCGATGATCTGCAAAGCACAGACTCACGTCAGCACAGTGTACACATCAGGCCGTCGTAGGGTTAGCCTGCTTTCCCTGTGACATGTCAACCAGGTGAACTCATTGATCTAGCCTCACCTTGATCTTCATGGTGGAGGGGGCCAGGGCTGTGATCTCCTTCTGCATGCGGTCAGCAATACCGGGGTACATGGTGGTACCACCAGACAGCACATTGTTGGCGTACAGGTCCTTACGGATGTCAATGTCACACTTCATGATGCTGTTGTAGGCTGTCTCATGGATACCGGCAGACTCCATACCTGGTGAGCAACATCAGAGCAGCTCGGGTGAGCAACATCACAGCAGCTCAGAACTGACACCATGGAGCAATACACGTGTCAGATAAACCCTGAACTCTGACAGGAAGCCAGTAGGTGAGACTCACCGATGAAGGAAGGCTGGAACAGGGTCTCGGGGCAGCGGAAACGCTCGTTACCGATGGTGATGACCTGGCCGTCAGGAAGCTCGTAGCTCTTCTCCAGGGAGGAGGAGGAGGCGGCGGTGGCCATCTCATTCTCAAAGTCCAGAGCCACGTAGCACAGCTTCTCCTTGATGTCACGCACGATCTCACGCTCGGCTGGGGGGAGGAGTTCAGGTGGTGAGGAGAGGGAGTTCAACACACACACAGCAAGGACGTTTTGACACAGTTATCTTTTGTTCAACGTCCTCACCAGTTGTGACAAAAGAGTAGCCACGCTCAGTCAGGATCTTCATCAGGTAGTCAGTCAGGTCGCGACCGGCCAGATCCAGACGCATGATGGCGTGGGGCAGGGCGTAGCCCTCATAGATGGGGACGTTGTGGGTCACACCATCACCGGAGTCCAGCACGATACCTGTAGGGGGCAGGCAAGGACCAGGGTCAGACACACACGTCTCCTGCTAGAGTTACGACCAGCTGCCATTGTGGAAATCCTTCCAAACATTTGTCAGATCATAAAAGAACAATGCTGCTGACATCAATGGAGCCAGACACATCACGTACGCTGCCAAAGAGGGATTAACACTCGTCCTCGACAACGAGAGTGAGAATCATGTAGCTTAAACTGTCAACACTAGTATTACACATTTTTTACACCAAGCTATTCTGGGTCCATTATATATGACTGAATGTATTTTTTGTTTGTAGTTTTCATATATAGTTATTGCTGTAGCTAAAGAGCCAGCTGGAGAGGTGTGCTGCTCACCGGTGGTACGGCCAGAGGCGTACAGGGACAGCACAGCCTGGATGGCCACGTACATGGCGGGGACATTGAAGGTCTCAAACATGATCTGAAGGAGAGAGGAACACGAGCGGGTTACCTCTAGTCCAGCAGCTTCATAAACAAACAGGATTTGAAGTGAAAACAGTTCTGGGTACCTGGGTCATCTTCTCCCTGTTGGCCTTGGGGTTGAGGGGGGCCTCTGTGAGCAGGGTGGGGTGCTCCTCGGGTGCCACACGCAGCTCGTTGTAGAAGGTGTGGTGCCAGATCTGACCAGGAGAGGAAACGCACACATCAGAACAGGAACACACTGTCCCAGCCGTGCTGACAGGGTTAAGGATGGAGGTGATGTGACAGTAGATTCCCTCTGGGTCACATGACAGTAGAGACCCACCTTCTCCATATCGTCCCAGTTGGTGATGATGCCATGCTCGATGGGGTACTTCAGGGTCAGGATACCCCTCTTGCTCTGGGCCTCGTCTCCTACGTAGCTGTCCTTCTGACCCATACCCACCATCACACCCTGGGGGAGAGAGGGGAGAGCTTAGCAACGCAGGAAACACCCAGCACTGTCACAACCCACACACAGTCCAATCACAGCACTGTCACAACCCACACACAGTCCAATCACAGCACAGTCACAACCCACACACAGTCCAATCACAGAGCAGCTGTCAGACATGTTTGGTGTGCTGATGGGTGCGTGGTGTTCCCCGGGGGAGGCGGAGGGTACCTGATGGCGGGGCCTTCCAACAATGGAAGGGAAGACAGCGCGGGGCGCGTCATCCCCTGCAAAGCCAGCCTTGACCAAGCCAGAGCCGTTGTCGCACACAAGGGCGGTAGTCTCGTCGTCGTCACACATGGCTGGGCTTCACTGGTGGTCTATGGGTGATGGGGGAGGAAGGGAGAAAGGGAGGGAGGGAGTGAGAAGGGAGCAGCTGTCTAAGCCATTCCTGCCATAGACAGCATAGCAGGAGCGCCAACCATAACTGAACAAAACCAGATACGTTAACACTTTTGGAATAACAAGAACCAGAATCTTTGCTTTTGAGGAAATATTGTCTTCTTAAAGTTAATATTTTCTCTGTCGATCAGCTGTTTGGAAAATGCCATCAACAGCACACATACCTTAGCGTGTATCTTAAATACCCACTACAGTCTCTACAGACTGCTGATGAATCTGGGGTGTGACTTTATTTTGGTCCCAACTACTTGGTCCCAACTTCATCTACTGATACTGTATCTCCATGTTCAGAAGAGTTCCTGGGACATTCAGGGGCTGCCGAAGGTAGCGCCAAAGAGGGGCATACCAGTGTCAGCAGGCAAGATCCTCCATCTATTTTAAGCTCCCAACTCCCTCTGCTCCCAAACACGGCGAAGCATGAGCCACGCGGGCCTGTGTAGCCCCTATCTGAAGCTGCTTCAGGTCTGGATGAGCCAGGAAGCAGAAACCTGCTCTGGGCACATTGTGACACCACTGATCACCGCTCGGCTCCTTTCTCCCTACAACTGTAATGGCTTCATTCATTCGACAGCGTTCAGTATAGTCCTAATGGTCTTGACACGATTTAATATTTTAAAACGATGAACAATATACAGTTAATTGTGACGTATTTTAGGTGTTTACAGATTGCGTACATCCTTAAAATGTGCTTCAAATCGCATCAGTCTCAAAAGGGGCTTATCCTGTCGCTCAGCAGTGAAAAACAACAAACAAAAACACTTGTCATCTATCATTTCCACTTAACAGTTTGAAGTGTATTCTCTTACTTTACTGTTAAATACTAAAGTATACATTTACAGTATTAAGCCCAGTATTTTAGTCCAGTTTAAAACAACACTGCCCAGTTTCAGTGACTATCTTTGCTAGATCAAGACACTTTTCAAAGAACAACTTAAACATGAACAAACATAAACAAACATACACTCAAAGAACTCCTGACATCCTGTAAAGAAACAAGCTGTGAAAAGCACTCACCAAGTTGTATCACTAGACAGATGCTTCCACTGGGACAGAGGACCACGGTGAGAGGAGTCCTTAAATAAGACCTGGCTCTCTGGCCTGGAGGAGGGGCTAGCGACCTGGCTCTCTGGCCTGGAGGAGGGGCTAGCGACCTGGCTCTCTGGCCTGGAGGAGGGGCTAGGGACCTGGCTCTCTGGCCTGGAGGAGGGGCTAGCGACCTGGCTCTCTGGCCTGGAGGAAGGGCTAGGGACTGGCTCTCTGGCCTGGAGGAGGGGCTAGGGGTTCAACCAAGTCCAAATAAGAACCGTTAGCACAAAAAAACAACAACCAGGAAGAACATAGTACATTCATCTGACCAGGTTGGAGGTAACCCAAAATGGAAATACTTGTAAATGCCAAACTGAGCGGTTAAGTTGTAGGATGTGAGGGAGGGAGGGGATGGAGGATTACAGATGTTGATGCAATACTGATTTTGACAAAAGTTATATTCTTTACTTTTTAACAAAAATGTTTATACTTTGGGCTGATAAAACATGTGTGAAAATGTGAAATCTTTATAAACAGCTTGATGTAAATCAGTAGAGCATCAGTCAGTGTAAACATAAAAAGTAAAAAGGTAATGTGTCATATTAAGTTATCAGATAACTTCAATTATCAGTTTTTCTCAGCTACAGTGGCTTGTTGTTAAATGCAAAGGGTAGTCAATCACAGACTTAGGATGGGGGAATATTACATCCAGTGTTTTTCAGGTAGGTGCCCCTCGTACCCCCTGCATGAGGCCCAGACGGGGGGGGGGGTAACAGTGGACTGCTTCTGGTTACGTAGCTGAGATCCACTCTGGGCTGCAGACACCAGGACACTGTATATGGGAGCTGAGCTGAGCTGAGCCTCTAAACCAGGAACAGCTGAGGGCGATGCCAGCGACGTCCTCTCTCTCAGCCGGCTGTCTGATTGGCCCACTGGTTGCACAGCTCAGCCCTGATTGGCCCAGCTGTCTCCTTTTAGGGTCATGGTGAGTAACAGGTGGTGTGAATGGGCATCCAGAGAGGTTTTGTGGTGTTCAGCTTGCAAATGGAGCTCCATGATTGTCCTAACTCCAGCCCCCAATATTTTTCTCAGTATTCCTTAAGTGGAAACGCATTCATCCTCTCATCAAACTCATTAAGTTTGATTTCTCACAGACTGATTGATGTCTCTCTCTAGGTTATCTTGTATGCAGTCTGATCTTATTGTACATGAACATGGTTTAACATGATACATATATATCTGAGTGTGATAGTCTGAAGGGATGTAAGGGAAGTGGGCCGGACCGTACAGTACACTGCGTTTCCTCTCTGTGGTGACTGGCAGGATACATCACGTCCCCAGAACAGACCTCTCCTCTCAGCCAGGCTCTGCAGCTGCCTATATATAGATGTTTTTCTCTCTATCTCCACAGATAGGTGCTGGATGAGAGGGCTGTGGAATCATTACAGTCCAATCATGTCTAAGTACCAGCCAAGGCATTTTACAAAATTTAATCACATATGCGTACCGCCTATTTCTTCAATGCGATTAGTAAATCTATAAAATGTGCTACATATTTACATATACATTGTTTGTGGATCGTTCTTTCGGTGGTGTAGTTTATGGTACGGGATACCCATCGATGACATTGTTTTATCATGGACTCAGGAAACTGTTGACGTGTGATAATACACTTGGGATATGATTCCACAGAGAATATAATTTTGATAGATTCAATCCTTTTGAGCAATAAAGGGATTACTTATATGTAGTATAAGTAATCGTTGAATATGACTAGTTTAGAATGGTTACACATTTACATTTTCAGTCAAATAAGTAAGCTACAATAAGTACGAATTTACATTACTGCCACCTATGTTCTTTTTTTAACGACGTAATGACGTCTACAGTGCGACGGCGTGACGCCAGCCATGCGCCAGTTGTAACATTGTTGTGACTGCGTGGACTATTAAGTATTGCTAATATTCTCGTTTGTATCAAATACGAAACTTTACCGTGCAATATATCTGCGGATATTTACGGCAATGTTACAAAGTAAAATACGTAAAATATTGTTGCAAAAAGTTAGATCGTAAAACATCCTCAGTATTTTGAAAGGGGTGTGTGCTTTTGCCACTTGAGTGCCATGTATGTAGCGTGTGTAGAAAATGAGCCTTGACCACACTCCTTCAGATCAGATCGACGACTATTCTGTCCAACAGGAAAACGAGCTGGAAGCGCTCGCATCCATTTTCGGAGATGATTTTGAGGATCTGCGGAATAAACATCCATGGAAGGTATGACATCGGGGTAGTTCCTTCAGGAAGTGATAGCAAGCTTGTGGAAACTACTAAAACTTTGTAGAACTTCCTTTCTCATGCTTAGGTGGCAAGCTACTGTAGCCATGCAATGAAGATGTTTGCATTTCCTCCGGAAGCTAAAGTTTTTACTTCTGATTTAGGTTAAAAGGCCACCAGAGGTATACTTGTGTTTGAGACCAAACGGGCTAAGCAACGTGAAAGAATGTTACGTGACTGTGGATTTGCAGGTCAAATGTCCACCCACTTATCCGGATGTGTGAGTATCATTTACATTTACATTTATTCATTTAGCAGACGCTTTTATCCAAAGCGACTTCCAAGAGAGAGCTTTACAAAGTGCACAGGTCACTGATCATAACAACAAGATAGCCACAAAAACATTGCGAGTAGCCAAAACATGAAGCACACATTGTGAACAACCAAAGTAAGTGCCAAAGGGAAGAACCATAAGAGCATGTAGTTAAACAAGTTACAATTAAACAACATGAACCGCTATAAGTGCAAGTGTACCTGTGGAAAAAGCAAGCAACAATAATTAAACAATATATCACAGCGAGTCCAAAAATTTAAATCAGTTACCACTAACCACACGAGCAACAAGTCTCTAAGCAAGAGTCATTGTGATCCTTGAGGAAACTAACATCGGGTCAAGCGAACCATTCCTAAGTACCGTTGTACTCCCGGAACAAGTGCGTCTTGAGCCTTTTATTTATATACGGCCAACGGCATATCAGTGGATAGAGTATATGGTATTTTAGTGTTCTTCATGTCGCCATAGTAACCACTCATTCAGCTGGGCCAGCAGACTTTCGTCACTGCTGTTACATAAAGATCTGCATGTGTTGCTCGTCACCTTGGAGAATAACGTTGCTGTCTTCCGCAGGCCTCCACAGTTGGAGTTGAAGAATGCGAAGGGCCTCTCCAACGACAATCTCCAAAGCCTCCAAGCTGAGCTGAATAAGATGGCAGCAGAGCGGTGTGGTGAGGTCAGCACACGCAGGGAAACCGAGTTCAACTGGTTGGACTGCCTCCTCAGTAGCATCGCTAGTTCTGTGGCGTATCTGGTTTACGCACTGTTTAGCATCCCAGTGTGTGAGGAAGCTAGAGATGCAATAACGTTACACCAGACAGTCAGAAGTCTGTATCAAGAACAGAGGGTTCTTAGAAGTGAGAAATCCCCCCCCCCCCTCCCCAGGTGATGATGTACGAGCTGGCGGGCCACGTGCAGGGCTTCCTGAGCGAGCACAACAAGCCTCCGTCCAGCTCGTTCCACGAGGAGATGCTGAAGAACCAGCGCAGGCATCAGGAGAGGCTGGCCCAGGAGGAGCAGCTAAGGCTGGCCCAACGCCGCAGACAGGAGGAGCAGATGGTACACTGACACACACACACACACACACACACACACCCTACTCTGTGTCCTACTGGATGCCTGCAATACCTCAAACCCTTTTTTTATGTTCAGGAGAAAGAAATCATTGCTGAAATCCAAAGACGAGAGGAGGAGAAACGAGAGGAGAAGAAGAGAAAAGAAATGGCCAAACTAGTGAGTTATCAACCTTTAACAGCACGAACAGCAGTTTCCACAGAGATCCTGACCACGCTGCTGTGAGGGGTGTTTGGAGCAGATGAGCATGTGTGTGTGTGTGTGTGTGTGTGTGTGTGTGTGTGTGTGTGTGTGTGTGTGTGTGTGTGTGTGTGTGTGTGTGTGTGTGTGTGTGTGTGTGTGTGTGTGTAGGAGCGGCTGGAGAGTTTGGAGCAGCCCCCTGCTGATGTCAGTGTGCTGGCCTCGTCTCCCGGACCCCCCGCTGAGCTGCCTGATCCTAGGAGAGCAGCCAGCAACCGCAGACGCACCAACTCCAACACACGCCACCGGTACACACCACAGCTAACCACACCCCATCATACCCAACCACACCTAACCCCTCCACACCACACCTAACCCCTCCACACCACACCTAACCCCTCCACACCACACCTAACCCCTCCACACCACACCTAACCCCTCCACACCTCACTCCTCACCTGTGGAGGTTTTTTTTATGTTCCTCTGTGACATGTCTTAGCTTGTAAAAAGGGCTGCACATACATTGTGATTTGACCTGACCTGGCCCCACCGTGTAGTGATGCTGGGATGTTGTTGTTGGGATGCAGACGGGACACCTGCAGTGAGGACAGTCAGCGTCCACAGGAAGTGCTGCACTTCTGCAGCAACAGCCAGGGAGAGCTGGCGGTGCACAGGGGGAAGAGCCTGGGTAAATGCCTCCAACACAAGCCTGTGTGTAGCTCCCTCTGCTGTCAGGGATGTCTCTGCTGGGTTGTGTACCTATATCACCCTGTGTGTGTGTGTGTGTGTGTGTGTGTGTGCCTCAGGGGAGAGCGAGAGACTGGGACAACATGTGTACTATGGCTTATCACCCTGTGTGTGTGTGTGCCTCAGGGGAGAGCGAGAGACTGGGACGGCATGTGTACTACGGCTTTGAGGCCAACTCGGGAGATTTTGTCGTGGTGTACGAGTGGATTCTCCGCTGGAACAAGAATATTGGCAAGTTCTTAACCAGCCAAGAAAAGAGCAAGATTGAGAACTGTAAAAAGCAGGTAAAGTGGGATGGAGACCAACAAGTCTCCGTCATGTTTGGAATATTCTGTGACACCTTGAGTGAACCTTCTAGAACACGTCTTCCTCAGTGACATGCCTGTGTTGTGCTCCTGCAGATCCACGGAGCCGAGAGTGAGCTCAGCTCCCTGCTGAGGCTGCAGCACCCCCACCTGGTCCACTACCAGGCCCTGAGCTCCAGAGAGAGGGACGACTGCCTGGTGGTGGACCTGCTCCTGGAGCACGTCGGGGGGACCAGCCTGAGCCAGAGCCTGGCAAGCCAGACCCCCGTCCCTCTGGCCCAGCTTCGCCAGCACACCGCCCAGATCCTGGCCGCCCTCGACTACCTCCACACCAGCTCGGTGGTCCACAAGGCCCTGGGGCCCTCCAGCGTGCTGCTGGACGCGCGGGGGGACGTCCGTCTGACGGACTACAGCTTGTCCAGGAGGCTGGCCGACGTCTGCAGGGAGGACGTGTTTGAGCAGGCTCACGTCCGCTTCTGCGAGGGCACGCTGCCCTCCAAGACGGGGAAGAAGGGAGACGTGTGGAGCCTGGGGCTGATGCTGCTGGCGCTGGCCCAGGGTAGGGAGGTGAAGGAGTATCCAGCCAGCCTGCCTGACTCCCTGCCCCCTGAATTCCAGGACTTCCTCAACAGGTGGGTGATGTGCCGCTTGCTGGGGGAGCGCGGGGCAGTGCTAAGGGGCATTGCTGAGGGGCATTGCTGAGGGGCAGTGCTGAGGGGCAGTGCTGAGGGGCAGTGCTGAGGGGCAGGGCTGAGGGGCAGGGCTGAGGGGCAGGGCTGAGGGGCAGGGCTGAGGGGCAGGGCTGAGGGGCAGGGCTGAGGGGCAGGGCTGAGGGGCAGGGCTGAGGGGCAGGGCTGAGGGGCAGGGCAGGGCTGAGGGGCAGGGCTGAGGGGCAGGGCTGAGGGGCAGGGCTGAGGGGCAGGGCTGAGGGGCAGGGCTGAGGGGCAGGGCTGAGGGGCAGGGCCAGACACCCACACATCTTCCTCAGCTGCATTAGGTTGGTAGCCTGGCTCTGCTCTCCTACGTACTTCCGCTCAATTTTATTTTTGCTTCTGTACATAGGTCTGGCCATGAGGTACGTAAGTCAGATTTTTCAGGTTGATTTTCTACTGGCGAATCAGCGAACAGAGGGAGTGGCTGAGAACGATGACGTTGTTGTCGTGCGTTAGTTTGTGTTGTAGTATCGTAATGGCGGCGGAGAAAGATGCGAGCAAAGCCATTCGGTCCGTTGTGGCAACGCTGCCGAATATCCAACAGCTAAAGCCGGAGCAAGAACAAGTTTTGCTGAGTTTTGTTGGTGGCCATGATGTTGTGGCCCTCCTCCCCACAGGGTTCGGGAAAAGTTTGATTTTCCAGCTACGGCAGCTAGCTCTGTTACAGTAGTGGTGAAGGAATTGGCTAAGGCGAAGATCAGAGTGGCTCTGGGCAGATCCAATAGTCTTAAAACTTCAACAGAGTACCCGCCTACAAGGAAGTCAACGTTTGTCAATGGAGCGAGGCCAGACTCTGTACAAATGCAATGTACGAGAGTCTGGTTAGGACCAGGCTATTAGGTTGGCATGGCTGGTCACAGATAACATACAGGAAAAATAAAAATGTATTTTATACATTGATTCCAACCAATCGGGCTTCAAGACTGGCCACTCCACAGAGACTGCCCTCCTGTCAGTCACCACTGCCCTCCAGTCTGCCAGAGCGGCTTCCAGGTCATCTGTCATCATTCTGCTGGACCTTTCTGCAGCGTTTGATACGGTTAACCACCAGATCCTGCTGGCCAGACTTTCTGAGATGGGCATCACTGGCACTGCACTTCAGTGGATCTCATCCTACCTGTCAGGAAGATCCTACCAGGTCTCCTGGGGAGGCAAAGTGTCAGGCCCCCGCCAGCTCTCCACTGGTGTCCCACAGGGATCTGTCCTTGGACCCCTCCTCTTCTCCCTATACACCACCTCGCTTGGACCAATCATCACCTCCCATGGCTTCTCCTACCACTGCTATGCTGACGACTCGCAGCTGTACCTGTCGTTCCCCACGACTGATCCGGGGATCTCAGCTAGGATCGGGGCCTGCCTCACAGACATATCCGCCTGGATGACCGAGCACCACCTCCAGTTGAACCTCGCCAAAAAATAACTCCTCATCATCCCGGCCAAACCCTCCATCTCCCACGATCTCTCAATCACCCTGGGATCGGCGACGGTGACCCCTTCATCCTCTGCCAGGAACCTCGGGGTGACCATGGATGATGAGCTCTCCCTCACGGCCCACGTTGCTGCGGTCTCCCGGTCGTGTAGATTCACCCTCTACAACATCCGGAAGATCAGGAGATACCTATCTGAGCATTCCACCCAGCTGCTAGTCCAAGCACTTGTCCTCTCAAAGTTGGACTACTGCAACTCGCTGCTCGCCGGTCTCCCAGCATGTGCAACCCGCCCTCTCCAGAGGATTCAGAACGCGGCGGCCCGTCTGGTCTTCAATCTACCCAGACGCTCCCATGTTACCCCGCTCCTCATCTCCCTCCACTGGCTTCCCATCACGGCCCGTATCAGATTCAAGACTCTGGTACTGACCTTCCGAGCGGTGAACGGGACTGCAACCGACTACATCAAGTCTCTCCTCCAGCCTTACACCCCCCCGCCACCTACGGTCTTCTTCTGACAACCGTCTGGTGGTCCCACCGCTCAAGAGTGCCCGGTCCCAACACAAGCTCTTCTCCTGTCTGGCCCCCCAATGGTGGAATCAACTCCCCACCTCCATCAGGGACACTGACTGTCTCCCCACCTTCAAGAAAAGGCTCAAGACGCACTTGTTCCAGGAGTCCAACGGCACTTAGGAATGCTTGGCTGGACCTGATGTTAGTTTCCTCCAGGATCACAATGACTCGTATTGAGAGACTTGTTGCTCTTGTTGGTTAGTTGTAACGGTTTCAAATTCTTGTACTCGCTGTGAAATATTTTTACTGTTGATTGTTTTTCTCTACAGGTACACTCTAGCACTCTTGTGGGGAGTTTCATGTTGTTCAATTGTAACTTGTTTAACTGCATGCTCTTATGGTTCTTCCCTTTGGCACTTATTTGGTTTTCCACAATGTATGCTTCATGTTTTGGCTGCTCGCTCTGCAATGTTTGGGGCTATCTCGTTGTTATGATCAGTGACCTATGCTCTTTTGTAAAGCTCTCTCTTCGAAGTCACTTTGGATAAAAGCGTCTGCTAAATGCATAAATGTAAATGATTCACTAGAAAGTGTGTTTCATTGAGGGAATAAACTGAGAGAATGAGATTTATAACCGACACTGATTCAGGTGTGTTTGGTTGTATACGGCCTTCTCTCCTGGCATTAGTGTGTGTTGTGTGGTGAGTGTGTGTTGTGTGGTGAGTGTGTGTTGTGGGTGAGTGTGTGTGTGTGTGTGTGTGTGTGTGTGTGTGGTGTTCACCCTGGGTGTGTTCCTGGGCTGGTAGCTAGCTCAGCATGCTGCTGGATGTGACTGGGCTGGTAGCTAGCTCAGCATGCTGCTGGATGTGACGGCTGTGTTTCCTGTGTGGGCGTGGCAGGAATGTTTCTCCCAGTGCTGATAACACTGATAGAGCAGCACTGGATGCTTCCATTGTCATCCTGCTCGCCTTTCATTGTGTGTGTGTGTGTGTGTTTCTCTAGGTGTGTGTGCCTGAACGATGCTGACCGCTGGAACACCCAGCAGCTGTTGGACCACCCCTTCATCAATGCTCCCCCTCCCAAGGCCCTGCCCCAGACACAGGAAGCCAGTCCAGAGGGTAGGAACACAAACACACGACACACACACATCACACGCTACAAATTGCATGATTCTTTTCCCGGTGTACAACCCAGAGTGTTGTGGTCCTGCTACCCAGATACTGGTGAGGACCTGGTGTCGTCTGTGCTGCCCTACAGCCACATCCTCCACGCCCCCTTCAGCGTGGGAGTCCAGAGGCAGTTCTCCCGCTACTACAACGAGTTTGAGGAGCTGCAGCTGCTGGGGAAAGGAGCCTTCGGCGCTGTGATAAAGGTGAACCCTGTAGAACCTTCCGAACATACACTCCAGAACCTTCTAGAACACAGTCTAGTCTGTATAAAGGTAGAACCTTCTAGAACATTTAGTCCCGAACAGCTGAGAATATTTAGTCCATATTAAGGTTTCTTCTCCCTGCGTGACTAACAGTATGGTTTTATGATGAGATGTTTCCAGCTGTTTGTTTGTCTGTCACGTAGCTGTGTCCTAATGACCGTCTGTTTGTGTCCCAGGTCCAGAACAAGCTGGACGGCTGCTACTACGCTGTGAAGAGGATCCAGGTGAACCCAGCCAGCCGGCAGTTTCGCCGCATCAAGGGTGAGGTGACGCTGCTGTCGCGCCTCAACCACGAGAACATCGTCCGCTATTACAACGCCTGGATCGAGCGGCACGAGACGCCCTCCACCTGCAGGCTCAGCTCCGACAGCTCCGGGACCCCCAGTGCCGCCCCCAAGCCTCCCCAGAGACGAGGCCTCTCACTTGGGCTCAGCCAGCTGGGCGTGCCTGACGATGTGGAGGCCGAGGCTCCGTCTGCCCTGGCCAGCTCCGTGGAGTGGTCCACCTCCATCGAGAAGTCATCCAGCGCCAAGTGCAGCGGGCACCAGTGCAGCCGTCACCAGTCCAGCGACGACGATGATGATGAAGACGAGGATGTGTTCGGCGGTGCTTCCTTCCTGTGAGCTTCTATTAGAATCATGTCTTAATGTCTTCATGGTGCCTTGATGCTTTAATACCGTTATTAGGCGTGCCTGCTCATGAAAAATAAAATCAAAAAAGATGGTTTGAAAGGTTGAAAAAAAAAAACATCAAAAAGTTTAAAAAAATTGGTTTTGAAAGGTAGAAAAAAAAAAATCACCAAAAAGTTTCGAAAAACTGGTTGTGAAAGGCCTCTTTCACCCCAAAAACCCAGGCCACTTTCACCGGAAAAAATATTTTCACCAAAAGGTTTCGGAAAAAATTGTTTTGAAAGGTAAAAAAAACCCAAAACATTGTTGATGCCGCAGAATTCCGTGTCAGCGCGCTCTTCTGAGCCAAATAGCCACTGCAGCACGCAAACAGAAGTCCAGGTGTCGGACTCGGCACACAAGTCAGAATTGAGGTAGGCTAAGAAGACATGACAAAACTAAAGAAAGTTTCTAAACGATAGGCCTACCAATCATCTTATTTGGACTAAAACATTTAAACAAAATCTGTGTTAGAGCTAGCGAAAAGTACCGCTAGTATCTCTTGCAGGGAATTATGAGAACCCTGTTTCATTGTACACGTAACATTGTGTAACAAGTGTAAATGAGCAGCTGTTTGCTTTTTAATCTATGCCATCTTCACAAATAATAAGTATGCATAATTATTAAAAATATACAGAAATATCAGTTGTAAAATTGTATTAGACCCATGACAAATCTCCAAATGTTGGATGTTTGGTGTTAGTTTAAACAATTGGTTTGGAGGTGATTTTAGTAAAAGAAACCTGCCCAGGCTGCAACTGAAGGAAGTACACCTCCCAGTTTCCCCAGAATGTGTCCTCTCTCTAGTTAAGATCCTTTCATACTATAATATCCAGCCTCAGGGGTGTACAGTTAAAGACCCAAGTTATTATTCCGTTATTTCACGTTTGTCTCGTTTTCACTTGTCTCCAGCCCATCGAACAGTGACTCAGAGAGTGACATCATCTTTGACAATGGCGACCAGAGTGAGGACAGTCTGTCTCAGGTGAGTCACAGCAGACTGAGGACAGTCTGTCTCAGGTGGGTCACAGCAGACTGAGGACAGTCTGTCTCAGGTGGGTCACAGCAGTCTAACTTCTCTTCTAAATGTGTTCATGTTCATCACTGTTTCACTCTTCCATGATGTTGTCTCAGGTGGAGCCCAGCAAGAGAGGAACCACAGAGACCACAGAGAGTACAGACTCAGAGAGACCTCAGCTCATCGCTCACTACCTCTATATCCAGGTACACACCCAGATCACTCCCTCTATATCCAGGTACACACCCAGATCTCTCCCTCTATATCCAGGTACACACCCAGATCACTCCCTCTATATCCAGGTACACACCCAGATCACTCCCTCTATATCCAGGTACACACCCAGATCACTCCCTCGATATCCAGGTACACACCCAGATCACTCCCTCGATATCCAGGTACACACCCAGATCACTCCCTCTATATCCAGGTACACACCCAGATCACTACCTCTATATCCAGGTACAGACCCTAGATACTCTACCAGGAAGCCACCAGAGGGTGCTGTTGAGTGTTGGAAGGCTGTTGAAGGCAGGGTGTGTGTGTGTGTCCAAGGTTCTGAAGGCAGGGTGTGTGTGTGTCCAAGGTTCTGAAGGCAGGGTGTGTGTTTGTGTCCAAGGTTCTGAAGGCAGGATGTGTGTGTGTGTCCAAGGTTCTGAAGGCAGGATGTGTGTGTGTGTGTGTATGTGTCTTCTACAGATGGAGTACTGTGAGAGGAGCACCCTTAGAGACACCATAGACCAGGGTTTGCACCAGGACAGCAGCCGTCTGTGGAGACTGTTCAGGGAGATCCTGGACGGGCTGGCGTACATCCACCAGCAGGTAGCTGTGTGTGGGGGGGGGGTTCATGTTGTACCCCCCTTCCTCCCTATGAGGAACACACAAAAACAAGTAGCTGGAGAACTGCGATGATCACAGGTACACACTCACAATGTCAGCCATGGTTCAGATTAGGGCTAATCCCCCCCCCCCTCCCCCTCCTCAGGGGATGATCCACAGAGACCTGAAGCCCGTCAACATCTTCCTGGACTCCCAGGACCACGTCAAGATCGGAGACTTCGGTCTGGCTACGGACCTTCCTACTAACGTGGTACGATCATGTGACCAGAGCTGTTCTGTGTGTGTGATTTGGTGTGTTTTATGTGTGTGTTTTTGACGTGTGTTTTTGACGTGTGTTTCCTCGCAGGCTGCAGGTAAACTGGTCCAGGAAGAGGGAGGTTCCACTCTGATGATGAAACCAGACCCAACAGGTACCAGATAGCAGTCAGGCCAGACCCAACAGGTACCAGATAGCAGTCAGGCCAGACCCAACAGGTACCAGATAGCAGTCAGGCCAGACCCAACAGGTACCAGATAGCAGTCAGGCCAGACCCAACAGGTACCAGATAGCAGTCAGGCCTGACCGAACAGGTACCAGATAGCAGTCAGGCCTGACCCAACAGGTACCAGATAGCAGTCAGGCCAGACCCAACAGGTACCAGATAGCAGTCAGGCCTGACCCAACAGGTACCAGATAGCAGTCAGGCCTGACCCAACAGGTACCAGATAGCAGTCAGGCCTGGCCCCAGATCTCACAGCTGATGTTTCCTTGAACTGCGTGTTTGTGTGACCTGTGACCTTTTGATCCCTGACAGGAAACATGACGGGCATGGTAGGGACGGCCCTTTACGTTAGCCCGGAGGTTCAAGGAAACACCAAGGCCACCTATAACCAAGTAAGCAGTAGGTCTGCTCCTGTACTAGGTCTGCCCTGTACTAGCTCTGCTCCTGTACTAGGTCTGCTCCTGTACTAGCTCTGCTCCTGTACTAGCTCTGCTCCTGTACTAGCTCTGCTCCTGTACTAGGTCTATTCCTGTACTAGGTCTGCCCTGTACTAGCTCTGCCCTGTACTAGCTCTGCCCTGTACTAGCTCTGCCCTGTACTAGGTCTGCCCTGTACTAGGTCTGCCCTGTACTAGGTCTGCCCTGTACTAGCTCTGCCCTGTACTAGGTCTATTCCTGTACTAGCTCTGCTCCTGTACTAGCTCTGCTCCTGTACTAGCTCTGCTCCTGTACTAGGTCTATTCCTGTACTAGGTCTGCCCTGTACTAGCTCTGCCCTGTACTAGGTCTGCCCTGTACTAGCTCTGCCCTGTACTAGCTCTGCCCTGTACTAGCTCTTCCCTGTACTAGGTCTGCCCTGTACTAGCTCTGCCCTGTACTAGGTCTGCCCTGTACTAGGTCTGCCCTGTACTAGGTCTGCCCTGTACTAGGTCTGCCCTGCAGTAGTGACTCCTGCTGTGGATTAAACCCCACCACACACGTGACACCTGGCTTGTTGAGGTGTTTGTTACACAGCTGTTTCTGTGTGTGTGCTGAGTAGAAGGTGGACCTGTTCAGTCTGGGCATCATCCTGTTTGAGATGTCCTACAGGCCTATGACCACCAGCTCAGAGCGCATCTCTGTCCTCAGTCTGCTGCGCACGGTGAGGTCAGGGGTCACACACACACACACACACACACACACACACACACACACACACACACACACACAGGGAACATGTGGGGGTACAGACAGGTGATTGGTCTTACTGTTACTTAATCATTGTGATTGTTGTGGACAGGAAGCCATTCAGTTCCCTGAAGACTTTGTGAAGTACGAGAGCGGAACCCAGGTGAGATCCAGTCCTATCAGGAGACATCTGTCTGATGCGTCCACACAGTCATGTGACACGATCACGCCATCTGCTGCCTCTGTGCATGAGAGAGAAAAAGTCTCAATCTCAAACACCTCCTTTACCCCGTATATCTCCCTCCCTGCCTCTCTCCTTCTGTCTCCCTCTATCTCTCTCTCCCTGCCTCTCTCCTTCTGTCTCCTTCTATGTCTCTCTCCCTGCCTCTCTCCTTCTGTCTCCCTCTATCTCTCTCTCCCTGCCTCTCTCCTTCTGTCTCCTTCTATGTCTCTCTCCCTGCCTCTCTCCTTCTGTCTCCCTCTATCTCTCTCTCCCTGCCTCTGTCCTTCTG
Organism: Osmerus eperlanus; assembly: GCF_963692335.1. Classification (NCBI taxonomy): domain Eukaryota; kingdom Metazoa; phylum Chordata; class Actinopteri; order Osmeriformes; family Osmeridae; genus Osmerus; species Osmerus eperlanus. The sequence continues at coordinate 18,392,285 of NC_085026.1, read as the reverse complement.
TCTCCCTCTATCCCTTCTCCCTGTCTCTCCCTCTCTTCTTTCTATCCTTCTCCTGTGTATCTCCGTCCCACCCTATCTCCCCTCCCCCTCAGAGGAAGGTGATTGGCTGGCTGTTGACCCACGACCCTGCCCTGCGGCCCTCGGCCCAGGAGCTTCTGAAGAGTGAGCTTCTGCCCCCGCCCCAGATGGAGGAGTCTGAGCTACATGAGGTGCTGCAGCACACCCTGGCCAACGCCAACAGCAAGTCGTACCGCAGCATGGTCACCCAGCTGTTCTCCCAGAGCACCTCACCCGTCAACGACTACACCTACGACATCGACCTCCACAAGGTACCTGCTGCCTGCTCTGTTCTCTCCAGAGAGGAGAGTGTGTGTGCTCCAGGCTGGCTCCTGGCCCGTCTGGAGGTGTCACTGTAGACGCGTCCTCTCCTCTGCTGCATGCAGGCTGTGTGCTCCTCTTCTGAACGCCCTGACAGACTCTGTTTGTTTTGCTTTGCCGCAGGGAAGCTTTCATTTCAACGGTGCCAAATTGCAGCAGTATGTGCATGAGACAATCACCAGGGTCTTCAAGAAACACGGTGAGCTGGGAACTAGAGAGAGAGGGAGAGAGACATACAGATAGAGAGACACAGAGAGAGAGACAGAGAGACAGAGAGAGAGACAGAGAGAGAGACAGAGAGAGAGACAGAGAGAGACAGAGAGAGACAGAGAGAGACAGAGAGAGAGACAGAGAGACATACAGATAGAGAGACAGGGAGAGACAGAGAGAGACAGAGAGAGACAGATGCGTGTTTGAGAGCTCCAGTTATGTTTACACTCCTGTTTTAACCACTTTGACTTCTGACCCTCTCTGAGTGTGTTGTGAGAAGACTGGAGCATATCACATGTGTTCATAGGCCCTCCTCCTCCTGAACAATAGGTGCACTGTGTGCTGATTGTGTGCAGGTGGAGCTGTTATTCTTCTACATGTATGGAGATGTTTCCCACATGTGGATGCAGCTTGTGTGTGTGTGGGGTTTTCCCTCAGGGCTCAGGCCATATGTGTGTGTGTGTGTGTGTCCAGGTGCTGTGCGTCTCCAGACACCGTTGCTCCTCCCCAGGAACAGGAAGCTGTATGAGGGCAGTGAGCCGGCCTGCTTCCTGGACCACAGCGGCATGCTGGTCACCCTGCCCTATGACCTCCGGGTGAGTCACAGGAAACAGGAAGTAGTACAGCACCGCCCTCTCACACCCCGCCCTACACACCCCGCCCTACAATCAGAGAGACATCCCCCAGGAGCGCACACACACACACACACACACACACACACACACACACACACACACACACACACACACACACACACTCGCACGCACGCACACACACACACACACACACACACACACACAACCGCACACACACACACACACCGCACACACGTGCACACACACACACACCCGCACATGCACACACACACACACACACGCACACGCACGCACGCACGCACACACACACACACACACACACACACACACACACACACACACACACACAACCGCACACACACACACACACCGCACACACGTGCACACACACACACACCCGCACATGCACACACACACACACACACACGCACACACGCACACACGCACACGCACACACGCGCACACACACACGCATGCTCATCCCATGTGGACCTCAGGACCAGCTGGTTGTTTCCAGGTCAGGAACTGAGGACAGCCTCGCACGCAGCCAGGATGACCGTTGTCCTGGTTCTGGTTCTGGGCCTGGCCTGGTCCTGGTCCTGGTTCTGCTTGGTTCTGACCTAGTATTGGTTCTTTTTTCCTCCACTACAGATGGCCTTTGCACGGTTTGTGGCCAGGAACAACATTTCACATCTCAAGAGGTAAACTACAACATAGTAGTCTTCATCTCTTTCACCTCCAACTGTTTACTAACTAGTCATTTATAACCAGAATCTCCATAGGTTGCATCATATATATATTTATGTATTCATTCTGTATATTTATGGACAGTTTTACTTATTGTCTGGGTGTACAGGTACTTCAGGCGTGTTTAAAACGTGTGTGTGCGCGTGCGTGTGTGTGTGTTTGCGTGCGTGCGCGTGTGTGTGTGCAGGTACAGCATGGAGCGTGTGTTTCGCCCCAGGAAGCTGGACCGCGCTCACCCCAGAGAGCTGCAGGAGTGCGCCTTCGACATCATCGTCCCGGCAACCAGTAGCCTCCTGCCAGACGCTGAGACCATCTACACCGTCTGTGAGGTCATCCAGGAGTTCAGTGCCCTGCAGGTACCTCACTTCCTTTCTCACTTCCTGTCTCCGCCAAGCACAGGATGGTGGTGTGTGTGATGTGCCTGTCTAACCTCCCTCCCTCATTGTACTGGTGTTAATCTATGTTAAAGTGTTTAAGCGTGTGAGAGTCATCAGAGGAAAGATTAAAGACTGAGTCATTATTCACTGAACTGTTGGTATTCCTTGAACGATCCTTCTACAGTGAGGATGACCTCTGTAGAACACACTGGGGTCAGGGGATAAGTGTGTGTGTGTGTGTGCGTGTGCGCGTGCGTGTGTGTGTGTGTGGCAGGAGAGGAACTATCACATCTACTTGAACCACACCAGTCTGCTGAAGGCCATTCTGCTGCACAGTGGAATCCCTGAAGACAAGCTCAGCCACGCTTCCAACATCCTCTGTGACGCCATGGTGCGTACACACACACACTCAGCGCACGCACACGCACTTGCACGCGCGCACACACACACCACAGTCCTGACTCACTGCTTCTCTTTCAGAGTGAGAAGCTGACCAGAAGAGAAGTGGAGGCCAAGTTCTGTAACCTGAGTCTATCCAGTAACAGTGTGAGTGTAACTTGTCTCTCCTGCTGGTTACTCTTCTCTGTCAACAGAAGGTACATCTGTGGAGTCACTGGTGTGTTAGTGTGGAGACAGCTACTTTATACACACTAGACACCCTTGTGTCCTCTCTCTCTCTGTCTCTCTCTGTCTCTTTCTCTCTCTCTTTCTGTCTCTCTCTTTCTATATTCCAGTTGTTTGGTTTTATCCTCAGTTCCAGGAAAAGACCTGTGTGTGTGTGTGTGTGTCCCTCAGGTGCAGACGCTGTATAAGTACATTGAGCAGAAGGGGGATGTGCAGAACCTAGCGCCCCTGCTGGCCTCTCTGATGGGGCAGAAGACGGCGGTGACCCAGCTGGCCAAGCAGGGTCTGAGAGACCTGGAGGACCTGACCTCTCTGCTCAGGCAGCTTGGCGTCAGGCTGCAGGTGTGTGTGTGTGTCCTACAATGTGAGGCCGTATTAGTTTATGCTAATGTCTAAAACTGTGTGTGTTTGTGTCCTTCAGGTGGTGGTGAACCTGGGGCTGGTGTACAAGGTCCAGCTGCATTGCGGGATCATCTTCCAGTTTGTGGCCTTCATCAAGAAACGAGGGAGAACCGTGCCTGACATAGTGGCTGCTGGAGGGCGCTACGACCACCTGGTACGACCACCTGGTACACACGCACACACAGGGCGCTACGACCACCTGGTACGACCACCTGGTACACACGCACACACACAGGGCGCTACGACCACCTGGTACGACCACCTGGTACACACGCACACACACAGGACGCTACGACCACCTGGTAAACACGCACACACACAGGACGCTACGACCACCTGGTACGACCACCTGGTACACACGCACACACACAGGGCGCTACGACCACCTGGTACGACCACCTGGTACGACCACCTGGTACGACCACCCGGTACACAGGCACGCATGCACACGCACACACACCAAAAACATTTATTGTCATAAATGTGCAAATAAAAATAAAAACTTTTTACATTTACATTTCATTTAGCAGACGCTCTTATCCAGAGCGACTTACAGTAAGTACAGGGACATTCCCCCGAGGCAAGTAGGGTGAAGTGCCTTGCCCAAGGACACAACGTCATTTGACACAGCCAGGAATCGAACCAGCGACCTTCTGATTACTAGCCCGATTCTCTAACCGCTCAGCCACCTGACTCCCTTTTTACTTTCACTTCTTAAATTTTGTACTCAAATATCTGAAATTTCTACTTTTTCAAGCCAGGCTCGTTACTTTAGTTTGAATCTGTATTTGGTGGCATGATCAATATTCTTTATTGTCGTTGCGCAGCTTTTTTCATTTCCTGACGATCACGCACAACACAACATGTATTTTGTGAAAGAAAATATTTTCTTTTTTTTTTCTCCTTTTTTTACAAAATGTTTACATCCTTGATGAGGACTGGACTCTACTGTGCTCTGCTTTACTCTGTTTTAAACTTCTCTGTTCTCCTCCCCTCTCTTCTCCTTTCACTGCGTGCGTGTGTGCGTGTGCGCGTGTGTGCGCGTGCGTGTGTGCGCGTGCGTGTGTGCGCGTGTGTGTGTGCGCGTGCGCTCAGATTCTGGAGTTCCGTGGCCCAGCTTCGTCCAGTCCTGTCCCCTCGGCGGTGGGGGCCAGTGTGGCCCTGGACAAGGTGTGTGCCGCCCTGGCCTGCATGGAGGAGCCGGTGAGACCCCCCCACCTTGCCCCCTCACTAGAGAAGATGACCTCATCACTGACATACAGATGATGACCTCATCACTGACATACAGATGATGACCTCATCACTGACATCCATGCTTAATTAGAGTGCTTAAATTATTACTAGAATCTAATGTACAAAATTTCTAATCTGATGCCTCCCCTCCCCTCACCCTCCCTCTCCCCTCGTCTCCCCTCCCCTCCCCTCGTCCTCCCAGCCTCTGGTCAGCTGCTGTGATGTTCTGGTGGTGCCGGTTGGCCACGCCTCCCTGGTCCGGGCTGTTAGCGTGGTGCAGAAGCTGTGGACGGCCGGCGTGTCCGCTGACATCACGCATGATGTCACACAGGTCAGCGTGTCTGCTACCTGCTGTTCTACCCTAACCCTGACCTGTGACATCACGCATGATGTCACACAGGTCAGCGTGTCTGCTACCTGCTGTTCTACCCTTTATTGTCAATTTCTTCACATGTCAAGACATACAAAGGAATCGATAGAACGTTTCCCACTCTCCCACGGTGAAACATATAAAGTGCACAAGCACAACAGATAAGACAAGACATTTACTAATCCTAAGTAAAACATACAGATAAACATACAGCCATCTAGCCCCCCCCTCTCTTCAGCCCCCCTCCACCTCTCTCGCCCCTCCCCACCTCTCTCGCCCCTCCCCTCTCTCGCCCCTCCCCACCTCTCTCGCCCCTCCCCACCTCTCTCGCCCCTCCCCACCTCTCTCGCCCCTCCCCACCTCTCTCGCCCCTCCCCTCTCTCGCCCCTCCCCTCTCTCGCCCCTCCCCACCTCTCTCGCCCCTCCCCACCTCTCTCGCCCCTCCCCACCTCTCTCGCCCCTCCCCTCTCTCGCCCCTCCCAACCTCGTCCAGGCTGTACCAGGTTCCTTCTCTTCCTGTCTCCTCTGAGCCCTGCCTCCTCCTGCAGTAGCAGGCTCCCTCCAGCAGAGGGCGACGCCTACCTTCAGCCCTCCTCCTGGCAGCCAGGGGAGCCTGCTGGAGAGTGTGGTTTGGGTTTGGAGTTAATAGAGGCCTGACAGCCTGATGCGGTGCAGATTGAAGCAGTACAGAAGTGCTGTGGTTTCTGATGGTTGACTTCAGTCTTGATCTGCACACCGTCAGACATGTGGAGGTGTAGGGCAGGGTGAAGGAGGGTAGAGCAGGGTAGAGGATGACAGGGCAGGGTAGAGGAGGGAAGAGGAGGGTAGGGCAGGGTAGAGGAGGGCAGGGTATAGGAGGGTAGAGGAGGTGTAGGGGAGGGCAGGGTAGGGTAGAGGAGGGTAGAGCAGGGTAGAGGAGGGTAGGGCAGGGTAGAGGAGGGCAGGGCAGGGTAGAGGAGGGTAGGGCAGGGTAGAGGAGGGTAGGGCAGGGTAGAGGAGGGCAGGGCAGGGTAGAGGAGGGTAGGGCAGGGTAGAGGAGGGTAGGGCAGGGTAGAGGAGGGCAGGGTATAGGAGGGTAGAGGAGGTGTAGGGGAGGGCAGGGTAGAGGAGGGTAGGGCAGGGTAGAGGAGGGTAGGGCAGGGTAGAGGAGGGTAGGGCAGGGTAGAGGAGGGTAGGGCAGGGTAGAGGAGGGTAGAGGAGGGTAGGGCAGGGTAGAGGAGGGTAGAGGAGGGTAGGGCAGGGTAGAGGAGGGTTGGGCAGGGTAGGGCAGGGCAGGGTAAAGGAGGGTGGAGGAGGGTCTGGGAGTCATGGTGAACCATCAGTCATGTGTTCAGACTGGGAGTCATGTGGTATAAACATGCTGCGGTCTCCAGCCTCAGACTCTCTCTCTCTCTCTCTCTCTCTCTCTCTCTCTCTCTCTCTCTCTCTCTCTCTCTCTCTCTCTCTCTCTCTCTCTCTCTCAGTTTGTCACCACTGTGCAGCATAGTGAAGGTACAGTAGTGTACAGCACCATGAGCCTGGTGAAAGTGTGTCAAACACTAGAGCCCGACCGATAAAGGATTTTTAAGGCCGATACTGATACAAATATTTGGTGATTTAAAAATCCGATATTCCGATATCGGCCAATCCAGAAACGCGTAACAAAACAAACTGATTTCCGTAACAGTAGTTATTTGTAGTTTACATTTAGTCACTTTTAGCAGAAGTTCTTATCCAGAGCGACTAAGTACAGGGACATTTCCCGAGGCAAGTAGGGTTAAGTGCCTTCCCAAGGACACAACGTCATATACATGGCCGGGAATCGAACCAGCAACCTTCTGATTAATAGCCTGATTCCCTAACTGCTCAGCCATCTGACTCCTGTTATTATTTCCTCACTAAAATAATATGTTAATGCAGTTTCTGATAAATAAAATGTATAAAAATACAAACTTAAGATATGAAACTTAAAGTCCTTTGAACAAAAACACAATAAAAAAATAATAATATTCATTTATCGGCCATTATAAATGCCGATACCGATAGTTTGGAAAATGCCCAATATTGGCCGATAATATCGGCCCGCCGATATATCGGTCGGGCTCTATAAGACACACACACACACGTGAGTACCGTGGCTGGGGCAGCCTTGTCAGGTCTCTGGGCAGACCTGCCAGTTGAGTCCTCTGGCGTTCACAGGGAGGTTTCTCTCCTGAGGCACGCACCCCACCTCTCTCTCGCTCTCTCTGTATCTATCTCCGCCCCCCGCTCTCAGCCCACCACATTAAACACCTCATTAGAAACTACATCTCCCAGAATCCTCCTGTCAGCATCCTGGAGATGGGAGGAGCTATGGGAGAGCTTATCCTGTCAGCACACTGATCCAGCAGACTAGAGTGTTGGGGGACTAATAGATATTCAGACCAATAGGAATGCCTGAAAGGCCCTGCTGGTCAGTTCCTAGTGCTCCTTAGTAGATGTTAGATTTAGATGTTACTGTCAAGGAGAGGAGCTGCAGATATTTGTGCATGAAAAAGATGTCAAATATTTCACACTTTGGGAAACATCTCTTTTGGGTGAAATGTTTTTGTGACTTGTTTTAGTCTGACTGCTCTGTTTTGTTGTCCAGTCCCAGGACAGCTTGGTGGAGCACTGCAGACAGGCTGGCATCTCCTGCATGGCCCTGGTCTCTGACAAGGAAGGCAACTACATCAAGGTGAGTTACACAGCACAGGTGACAGGCACAGGTTACAGGCACAGCACAGGTGACAGGGTCCTGAGGGGTCAGAGTCATTGCAGTATGTGACTCAAAGCAGAGGAGGAACAGAGTTTACTAACACTAACATGTATTCTCATGTTATTGTAGACTGTGATGTTGCTTTTGGCTTGGATGAAGCTCTTACACACGTTGGCCTGTTACAGAACATGTTTCATTCTGAAATGTGAAGCTGAGTCATTTCTCTGCTGGCTGTGACTCGGGTGTGTTCATCTGGGCCCTGAGGTGGTACCAGAACACCTCCAAACTGCTGTAGTGACGGGAGAGAGAGATCCTAGTGGCGTGTACATGATGAATAAGGGCAGGTCATCCTTCTCTGTGACTCTCTGAGCCTCCTGTCCCTGGTAGGTCAAGTCTTTTGAGAAGGACAGACAGTCAGAGAAGCGCATTCCAGAGTCTGACCTGGTGGACCACATCATACAGAAATTGACTAAATGGACCAAGTTCTTTGAGGAAAGGAACATGAGGTGAGGGGGTGAGGTGAATGTGGTCCAGTTAACCATCAGAAGTCTTCTACAGGGTGGTGAGGAGACTGCTTTCTGAGGTGTTTGTGTTTGTGTTGCAGAGACTCTTTAGAGAGCGCGTGTCTCCAGAACCCTAAGGGAGCCCTCCTCAGCACCTCAGGTACTGCCCCTCCTACTGACCCACAAGCTAAACCTCTCCTGCACCTCTCCTACACCTCTCCTGCACCTCTCCTATATACTCATTAGCCTCAGGAACAAAGGAGCTTCTCATCCATGTTGTGTTCCTCGGTGTGTGTGTAGTGTGGGTGCGCTAAGCGCTGCTTTGAAACACCCGGGTCAAAAGGGAAAGTCTGTACAGTCAGTGTATAGATGTGAGTTTTTTCACTGTGTGTGTATCTCCTAACAGCTTCATCAGAGCAACATGGGAGCATCAACAACATGAATGTGAACCTCATACCTCCAGAGAAGCTGTCGTCCAGCGCTAGGCGACGATACGAGACCCAGGTGTGTGGCAGTCAGCCAGGGCCAAGACTTTCATACACCTGACCATTCACTGAGACAGTCCACCTACCACAACTCCATCTCTCTCTCTCTCTCTCTCTCTCTCTCTCTCTCTCTCTCTCTCTCTCTCTCTCTCTCTCTCTCTCTCTCTCTCTCTCTCTCTCTCTCTCTCTCTCTCTCTCTCTCTCTCTCTCTCTCTCTCTCTCTCTCTCTCTCTCTCTCTCTCTCTCTCTCTCTCTCTCTCTCTCTCTCTCTCTCTCTCTCTCTCTCTCTCTCTCTCTCTCTCTCTCTCTCGTTGGCCTAGTCTCTAAAGCGCTGTATCTTTCTCCAGTCAGCATGGCTCCTCACACACGGGGCCAGCTCCAGCAGTGTTGGCTCCTCACACACATCACATGCGAGGGAGAACCAGCTTTTGTTTTCCACAGTTTCATTGTGATCATGGGAGTAACTAATCTTTTTTCCTTCTCTCTTTCTGTCTGTCTTTTTTCTTTTTCAGATCCAGACCAGATTGCAGAACCTTGGTAGCAATTTGCAGAACAAGAGCAGTGACATTGAAGTTTTGGCTGTGAGTCTTCAGCTGTTTCCCCCCTCTTTCTCTCTCTTCAGTTCCTGTGTGAAAATGTGGGAAAAACATTTTTGTTCACGATGGTTAAGAGAGTGAACTAGCAGAGAAGTGCCCCGCTTTTGCTGTTTTCCTCTTATGTTGGTTTCGGTAGCAGACAAGAGATTTTGAACTCTTCCCTGCCAATGTAAGATAGTTGCAAAGGGATTCCAGTCGCAACAGAAAAACAAACAGAGCAGCAGGAGAAGGGAGCGTGGCAGATTCACTTTATTTGTGGTTTCGTAGTAAATTTGAGACGGGATATTTCACATGAATTAATCACAGCGGTGCTACATACTCCAAATACATTTGTCATCTCATATGTTTGTCTGGTTCCTGTCAGCACAGTGAGAGTCAGGAGTTATTGAAACATAACAGCGTAATCGCCTTGATACCGGTATGTATTTACTCTGAGCTAGCCTGGCCGCTTGTTACATCACAGGCTGTTCCGCCTGTCTGACAAAGGAAATGGCTCTCACTGAGAGGCACCGTCATTTTTCCATAACATAAAGACCTGGTCCATTAGTGCTGGACCTCGATGGCCCGGTGCTGAGCTGTGAGGGGATGTGAGGAGCATTACTGGGCGCCTGAGAGCTTTGTGTGAGCATGAAAACAAACCCATTTTCTGTCGTCAGACCAGAGGAGTGCAGCACAGCGTGTAACAGCACCACCTGACACTGGAAGAACAACTTCCTGGTTTTGTGCTGCCAAAGTAGTCACATATAGAGTATTTTTAGCCCTGGATATGTTTCTTTGCAGCTCGTTGTTGTCCTAGGAAACGGACAGTATGTGTGTTATGCACTGTTGCAGGAGTGAATGTCCTGAGTGAGATAAACTCCATTGTGTGAGGCCGGCGCCTAACCAGCCTCCCTGTTGTTTTCACTCAGGTCGACCTGCCGAAGGAAACGCTCATCAACTTCCTGTCTTTGGAGGTATGTTGGTGGTTCACCTTATCCTAACTCAGCAGACTCATGTCATGAGGGGTAGGAGGCTGGGGAAGGGGAACTCTGTACAGGAAGAAGGGATCCCGTCTCCTTCCTGCGGCCAGGCGGGGGCTGAAGAGTGGGGAACACCTCTTGTTTCTCTCCTCCTAGCCAGCAGGCTAACTGTCTCCATAGCTACGTACAGAAAGTAGAGAGGAAGATCAAGAAACCAGAAGTCCATGATCTCCAGGGTCAGAGAGCACGCCTCTGACTAGGTGTGAACTCAGACTCCCCCTGCAGACACGCTCTCCTGTTTGCCAGCCTTGTCCCCAGTGAATATGCCAGTCCTCAAACATCACACATGCTGCTGGGAGTGTCAATACACTCGTTTGTAAAACAAATGACAATAGCCAGTGTTTACTGGCCCAGTCCACAGGAAGGCCTGGTACATTGGGACTCATTAGGGCCAGTGGGGAGTGACTGGGGGCTGTGTAAACTGGGCCAGCCTGGCCCTTCCTCACACCTCGACAGGCAAACAGAAACAGTGTGTGATCGATCTCCGTCTCACCCACCATTTACTGCAGCTGATGGACAGATGAGGGGACCTGGTCTGGACGCACTACAGCTGAATAAACAGCAGTTGTGTTTGATGGAAACAACTCTGGAAAATGTTATGGCTTGTGTCTCTCTCACTCTATCTCTCTCCCTGTTTCTTTCCCCTCACTCTTAGTTTGACGGAGAGGAGCAGTTCAACATCAGTGTGAAACATCTGCTGTCGCGGCTGCCCAAGCAGCGCTACCTGAAATCCATCTGTGAGGAGATTCATACCTTCAAAATCACCAAAAGGTGTGTCCTTGTTAATGCCTCTTAAAAAGGGACTGTAGCAGAGATACAGCCAAGCCCTTTACTCCAAACCAGGGTAAGATCTTCTGGGTTAGGAGCTGACTGTTGTGCCAAGAGAGAGGAGAGGGAGGAGCGATCGTACAGACGTCTTCTCCTCCAGAGGGAGACTGATGTGGGGGGGAAAAGCGAAAGCAGTTTCTCTGGCTCTCTGACATTTCTCAAGCCTTCACAGCAGAAGTTTTTCATTTCCCCTGTGAGCTGCATGTCTCATTTGCAGTTGAGGAAAAGTGTTTACTGATTAACGAACGTCATCGCGGCTTGCTAACAATGGAGATATTCAGGGAGGAAGGGAGGCCTGGTTTTATGTGTGTGTTTGTTTTCTCTGGGAGTAGAGCGAAGGGAGGGCCGTGCAGTAGAGTGGGCCATAGGCCACAGTAGTCAAGTCACCTGGAGGCACTGGGGCCATAAACTATAGTACCCAGAGGGCCTGTCAACCGAGGAGTCTGCCCCAGTCTCACAGCTGCAGACAGGCTTTCATGTAGCGACTTCAAAACAGTGTTGTAACCTCCCGCTCCCCTCCAACAGCCCTTTTAAAGAATGGAGAGGGGCAGTAATGACCCAGGTGATGAGGAAACTCAGTGGGCTACTTTCTACCTGATAGTCCACTCGTGAACCGACAAGATCGAGATGTTCTACAACAAGACCTACAATTCACAGTGGGGTTTCCACTGCTACCCTAAGTGATAATATCTATGTAGGAATATTTAAAGGACATGACATACGACTGTGTCTGGGGTTCAGTACAAAAGCAGATCGTCTGATTGTTTATGTGCGTCTTCTGCACAGTGACAGTGATGGATGCGTTGTGTGTTGCAGGGTGGCGGTGGTGGTGTTGTACAGCTACAAAGACGACTACTACAAGATTCTTCTGTGAAACTGAGGACGTACGACTGACACAGGACCAGCCCTGGAGGCTCAGTCTTCAGCTCGGCTGGCTGAAACAGGATCCTTCTGAAAGCTGACAGCTTTATAGGACTTGAACCCTCCAAAAAGATTCAACCCAAAGGCAGAAGTGAACGATATTAAAACAGCATCTGACCACAATCAGCTGTTGTCCTTAGATCCCCCCCCCCAGACTTGTAGAGCAGCTGGTGTCTCTACTTACCTGCCTGGAATGGTTTTTGGGGGCTTTGGAACGTGAGGAAGGGCTTTCATTCAAAGATACTTTAGAAAAGATATAACGGTTACCTATTTTTTAAGGTCTCGTGATAAAACTTCTCATTAAATGCCTATTTTTCCCTCACAGAAGGTGGTATTTTTTGAGTGAGAATGGCGGGTGTGTTGGGACAAGGAATGCATTTAGCACCGCACTTTGGATCCAGCTGAAGAGTTTTATGCTAACGAGCTAAGCTTTATTGTCGGAGCTTTAACTAGTTGTACGAGTTTCTTAACAATTTTCTTCATGTTGAAAGTTGCTTCAAGGTAATCCTTAAGGAAAGCGCTCTGGTCCCACAAGTTACAACTGGGCTAACATTGATTCTGTCAGTCGAGTTAGTCTTTGAAGAAAGAAAGTGTTTTAAAGCACCATTCAACATCCTCACCTTGAGCTTTATGAGGTAACTGGTGACAGACAAGTCCAGACAAAGACAAGGACCACTGAGAATGTCTTGAGCTAGTTCAGGTCTCTGGCTGGACGTTTTCCTGCTGCCCAGAGAGCTGCTGCTTCAGCTGCAGTGTGTTTCCTCCCTGCGGAGTGGGAGCATACCGGAGTGAATGAGAAACACTGTGTATCCCTGGACACGTGCTACAGCAGTGAGATAAGGAGACCAGCATTGAGATAAGGAGACCAGAAGTGAGATATGGAGGCCAGCAGTGAGATAAGGAGACCAGCAGTGAGATAAGGAGGCCAGCAGTGAGATAAGGAGACCAGCAGTGAGATAAGGAGGCCAGCAGTGAGATAAGGAGACCAGCAGTGAGATAAGGAGACCAGCCGTGGAGACGTGGGAGAGAGAAACCCCTTCACAGTCAAATAAACAGATGTGTGCCAGCCATGGACTGTGTGCCAGCCATGGACTGTGTGCCAGCCATGGACTGTGTGCCAGCCATGGCAGTGTTGCCATGGCAGTGTTGCCAGTGTGTCTGCCTTGTACATAGCATCTTGTAGAATGCTAATCCTCTAGAAAGACATGTCTCAACTGTGACACACAACTGGAAGGTCAAATCACCTTTTTCAATGCATTTTATTTTTCAAAATAAGTGTAAATGTTACAGTTAAACATCTAAGAAACATATATTTACAGTTTGCAACAGTAAAATAAATAAGCTTGTATAATAAAGCAGATAGAAATGGTAAATGGTTTTAAAATATCTCAAATGTACAGCAGCTTTGGCTACCAGGTTTCATTTGCCAAAAAAAACATCTCAACTCAAACTATAGTTTAGTATTAATAAATAAAGCTACGTGAAAAAATAAATAAACTACTCTTCGGTCCACTATTTTTAATCTACCTTTTTTACACATAAAAAGAACAAATAATTGCGTAAGCTTTTACAAGTTGCCTCTTCACTTCCTTGAAAGCACATGGTTGTGATACAAA